>NC_084732.1:31795604-31903612 GCF_033978785.1 Entelurus aequoreus | reverse complement strand
TGTTCAATGGGTTAACTTCTCTTTAAAGACGATATCTACATTTGAAACCCTTGCTCATGGTCCAGATACCATATTTTCCGGGCTATATATTTAAAGCGCACTGGTAATTAAGCCGCACCAAACACATTTTAGAATAGTTTTACATAAATTAGCCGCACCGGACCATAAGCCGCAGATATTAAGCTTAATAGTTTCCGAACGGTGCCTGTCACACCGCACTAAAACCGCGTTAAAACCGAATTAAAAACCGTGTTAAAACAGTTGATCAAACAAAACAGAAGTCATTTTCATGGACCCACTGGCTGTAGAAGCTAGCTCTCCAATCAGACAAACAGACTCAATAACTCTACGGTGCCGTTTTGGTGAGTTTACGAAACTGAAAAAATACAAAAAGAATGCCATTGTAAGTTATCAATACTAACACACACACTTGTAAATGTGTTAGCATCTTCGCTAATGCTAACAACGCTATCTTGATTACATTACGATAGCTCGTACATATGCATGAAAACACTCCGACAGACATCACACATGGGAGGGTTTAGTAAGTATGAATAGTTTTAGTTATATTGTAAAACTTATATACGTTGCTTGGAGTGATTAATTAATCATTTTTTCGAGCAGAAACGCAATGGAAGAATATTTCCGGTCACGAAACAGGAAGTACATTGTCAGCCCGCGGCATCTGTTGTGAGCGAACCAGTCAAAAAGATGGCGCTGTAGCACAAACAATAGCAATTTTTCAGTTGTCTCTGTTGGTGTATAATGAAAATTGTGGTATACAAAACATTATGGTCGTTAGCGGGGAAAAAAATTCCATAAATAAGCTGCACCGTTCTACATAGTGGGTACAGCAGCCGTGCCAGAAACCTGAGGGTTGCAGGTTCGCTCCTCGCCTCTTTCCATCCAAATCACTGCCGTTGTGTCTTTGGGCAGGACACTTCACCCTTGCCACCAGTGCCGCTCACACTGGTGAATGAATGATGAATGATAGGTGGAGGTAGGCGCGAACTGGCAGCCACGCTTCCGTCAGTCTACCCCAGGGCAGCTGTGGCTACAAATGTAGCTTACCACCACCAGGTGTGAATGAATGATGGGTTCTCACTTCTCTGTGAAGTGCTTTGAGTGTCTAGAAAAGCGCTATATAAATCTCATCCATTATTATTATTATAAGCTGCAGAGTTCAAAAACGTATGAAAAAAGTAGCAGCTTATAGTTCGGAAAATATGTTAATACAAATTGGATATACTTTGATGTACACTTTGCTCCACAGTCACATTTGTAACCCGGTTTTTGAGTCTGTCTGCAAGATGTTCGATTCTAGAGGAGTTCCCTGATTGCAAATTAAACACCCCACCCCCTTTAAAAGTATCATCATTTCCATCGATGTTCTACCGCTTGTCCCTTCAGGGGTCGCGGGGGGTGCTGGAGCCTATCCCAGCTGCACTCGGGCTCAAGGCGGGGTACAATCTGGACAAGTCGCCACCTCATCACAGGGCCAACACAGATAAAGAGACAACATTCATACTCACATTCACACACTAGGGCCAATTTAGTGTTGCCAATCAACCTATCCCCAGGTGCATGTCTTTGGAGGTGGGAGGAAGCCGGAGTACCTGGAGGAACCCACGCAGTCACGGAGAGAACATGCAAACTCCACACAGAAAGATCCCGAGCCCGAGATTGAACTCAAGACCTTCGTATTGTGAGGCACATGCACTAACACCTGTGCCACCTTTTGAACATGTGCACTGCACTGTTGAATATATAGCTTGAAGTCGTCAATGTTTTTTTTTTCAGACACAGTAGAACATAAACTTCATCAACAATATATAGATTAACCTGGTCACAGAATTAGGTACACCTGCCCACTACATATCAATTAAAAAAAAAGTGCATCAAAAACAAGCTGTTTTTAGTAGCATTAAAGTCCTACTGAAATGGATTTTTTTTATTTAAACGGGGATAGCAGATCCATTCTATGTGTCATACTTGATCATTTCGCGATATTGCCATATTTTTGCTGAAAGGATTTAGTAGAGAACATCGACGATAAAGTTGCAACTTTTGGTCGCTGATAAAAAAAAGCCTTGCCTGTACCGGAAGTAGCGTGACGTCAACAGTTGAAAGGCTCCTCACATTTCCCCATTGTTTTCAATGCAGCTAGAGCGATTCAGACCGAGAAAGCGACGATTACCCCATTAATTTGAGCGAGGATGAAAGATTCGTGGATGAGGAACGTTAGAGTGAAGGACTAGAATGCATTGCAAGACATATCTTTTTTCGCTCTGACCGTAACTTAGGTACAAGCTGGCTCATTGGATTCCACACTTTCTCCTTTTTCTATTGTGGATCACGGATTTGTATTTTAAACCACCTCGGATACTATATCCTCTTGAAAATGAGAGTCGAGCACGCGAAATGGACATTCACAGTGACTTTTATCTCCACGACAATACATCGGCGAAACACTTTAGCTACGGAGCTAACGTGATAGCATCGTGCTTAACTGCATATAGAAACAAAAGAAATAAACCCCTGGCTGGAAGGATAGATAGAAAATCAACAATACTATTAAACCATGGACATGTAACTACACGGTTAATGCTTTCCAGCCTGGCGAAGGTTAACAATGCTGTTGCTAACGACGCCATTGAAGCTAACTTAGCAACTGGACCTCACAGAGCTATGCTAAAAACATTAGCTATCCACCTACGCCAGCCAGCCCTCATCTGCTCATCAACACCCGTGCTCACCTGCGTTCCAGCGATCGACGGTGCGACGAAGGACTTCACCCGATCACAGATGCGGTCGGCGAGACGGAGGAAGTTAAGGTGAGTTCGGCGGCTAGCGCGTCTGCTATCCATCTCTGTCCTCCTGGTTGTGTTGCTGTAGTCCGCCGCTAATACACCGATCCCACCTACAACTTTCTTCTTTGCAGTCTCCATTGTTCATTAAACAAATTGCAAAAGATTCACCAACACAGATGTCCTGAATACTGTGGAATTTTGAGATGAAAACAGAGTTTTTTGTATAGGATTCAATGTGTCCGCGTACTTCCCGTTTCAACGATTGACGTCACGCGCATACATCATCATATATAGACATTTTCAACCGGAAGTTTAGCGGGAAATTTAAAATTGCACTTTATAAGTTAACCCGGCCGTATTGGCATGTGTTGCAATGTTAAGATTTCATCATTGATATATAAACTATCAGACTGCGTGGTCGGTAGTAGTGGGTTTCAGTAGGCCTTTAATGTCACTGCATGTCGCACGTCTGTGTTATGATGCCCATGCCAAGATTATATGAAAATAATACTTACTACTTTTTTGGTATTTCCTCATAGCCTGAAGCAGAGGGGAAGTAGCCCCCCCCCCCCCCCCCCCCTCTGGCCGAGAGCGTCACACAACGTCTAAATAAGTGCTTCCATTTCGCGGTGGTAGAGCGGCCGTGCCAGCGACCTGAGGGTTCTAGGTTCGAATCCCGCTTCTGCCATCCTAGTCACAGCTGTTGTGTATTTGGGCAAGACACTTCACCCACCTGCTCCCAGTGCCACCCACACTGGTTTAAAAATGTAACTTAGATAATGGGTTTCACTATGTATAGAACCTTTATTTAACCAGATAAGAAAACCCATTGAGATCAAGATCTCTTTCACAAGGGTGACCTGGCCAAGAGGTCAACAGCAAATGTCACAGAGCAGTTTCAAAAATAATACATTAAGACATACATTTTAAAATACATAAGAGAACTGTAAAACAACAGAGATTTACATCTTTAAAAACACAGGCACTGTGCAAACGTCTCTCGCTGTTTGTCCCTCAGGACAGAACGGAAGGCTCCAAATGGAAGTAGTTCTGTAAATTTCAGTTTCGTCTGCAATGCATTCCATGCCATAGGGGCAGCAATGCCAAAAGCTCTTTTGCCAAATTCAGTCCGTACATGAGGAACAGTTAAAACATACAAATTGTTAGAACGTAATGCGTAAGAGCTGCTTTTTCTTTGTAACAGAGTACACAAGTATGGAGGTATTAAACCTAAAAGAGCCTTATAAATGATAGTCAGCCAATGTGTGTATCTGCGTGCACTCAATGAAGATAAGTCTGACTTCATATACAGTTGACAATGGTGGGTGAGACTACGACAGCCAGTAACAAATCTTAGTGCTGAATGAAAAACAGTGTCCAAGGACTGGAGGCATTTAGATGAAGCACTAAAATAAAGCACGTCTCCATAATCAATTACAGGCAAGATAGTTGCTGTCACCAATTTCTTTCTGACTTTAAGAGAGAAGCAGTTTTTATTTCTAAAAAAGAAACCAAGCTTTACCCTAAGCTTAGAGACCAAGTTGTTAATATGGGCTTTAAATGAAAGCTCCTGATCAAGAGTAAAACCCAAGTACTTGTAATTTAAGACCTGCTCTATAGGGTTTCCATTTGATGTTACAATATTTGGAATATTTTCCAGTAGCACCCTTGAATGAGAGAAAACCATTACCTTGCTTTTATCTGTATTTAAAACCAATTTAAGATCAAATAAGCGAGCCTGGATGACATCAAAAGCAGCTTGTAAAAACTCAAAAGCCTGAGTGATGGAGGTTGAACAGCAATAAATAATGGTGTCGTCTGCATAAAAATGGTACATTGCATTTGACAAATTATTACAAAGATTATTTATGTAGATAGAAAATAAAATGGGCCCCAGCACTGAGCCTTGTGGAACGCCTTTGGTAATGTCCAGTAATGAAGAGGTGGTCCCAGCCACCTGTACACGTTGTGTTCTGCTGGAGAGATAGTCTGTGAACCAAGCAGCTGCATTTTTAGATAATCCAACATGATGAAGGGCTTGAATTAACAGACTGTGGTCTAGTGTGTCAAATGCTTTTGACAAATCAATAAATAGGGCGACACAATATTTCTTGCTGTCTACAGCCTCGATTAAATCATTGAGGAACCTTAAGAGCAGCTGTAGTAGTGATATGCTGTTTTCTAAAACCAGATTGAAATGGAGATAAAATATTGTTTGATTCTAAAAAAATCCTCTAGCTGGTTGCTGATGATCTTCTCAAACAATTTTGCTAAAATGCATAATTTAGAAATTGGTCTGCAATTATTTATATTTGTGGGTTCATCCCCTTTTAGCAGGGGAAGAACAAAGGCCGATTTCCAGATTTTTGGAATGCTTTTACTTGTTAGACTTAGGTTAAAAATATGCGAGAGAGGCTCAGCAACAAAATCAGCCGCCAATTTTAAGAAAAAGGGTTCAATTTGGTCAGGTCCTGCTGCTTTAGTTGTGTCCAGGCTCTTTAGTGCACTGTTTACCTCGGATATTGATACAGGTGTGAACTCAAAAGTGCAGGTGCTGCGTCTATTTACAGCCTGTGGTGTATTTGGTATATTAACATTAGTTAAACCAACATTTGACAATTGAGGATTCAACGACTCAAACAAGGATCCGGCAGAAACAAAATAATCATTAAAACAATTTGATATAGTTGTCTTATCAGACAAAGTACCAGATTGAGTAACTAAAGGACTTGGAAAGTAATTTGTTGTCACATGATTTAAAGAAGCTTTTATGGTTTGCCAAAACTTTTTGGGATCATTTATATGTTTTTTGCATTCATGCAGGTAAAAATCAGACTTGGCCCTCTTAACAAGCGAAGTACATTTATTTCTAAACTGGCGAAAGCTAGCTTAGAAAGCATATGTAAAGCGCTTTGAGTCACTAGAGAGAAGTGCTATATAAATATAATTCACTTCACTTCACAACGTAGCCAGACTGCAAAACCCTGCCAAAAGAGACATCCAAAACAGTGTGCAAGCTGACGCCAAAATGCATGAACCTCATGATTTGATGCGCTGGCTTTGTTTAATACGAGTATCCAACATTGTAGCATTTTGTAGGTCAGAAAAGACAAAAATCCTCAAAGGTCCCGTTTAATAATGTTCGGCTTTTATAGTTTTATACTTATATCAATAACATGAATGAAAACCGGATTTTATCTGTTTAAAACCTATCCGCCTGCCGCACATTCCTTTTGTGAGTGTGTGGGTGTGTGTGTGTGTGTGTGTGTGTGTGTGTGTGTGTGTGTGTGTTCTTGTATTTCTACCTTTCTTGAGACACCAACAAGGAAAAGTACCTTCCATATGAGGACCGGTGAACAAGTTAGGACCGAAATCATGGTCCCAATACGGAAAACCATTGCATCTAATAGATAATGTCTCATTTGCACCCCTGGTGGTGAAATCTATCACAATTAGGGTAGTCCCAAAAAGGAGGGCTTTATTAGTGTTTTAATAGTGTTCCCCCTCTGGTCAACATATGAAATAACAAGTGTGTATAAAAATGTTAAGTGCTCCCCCTGGCCAACATATGTAATAACAAGTGTGTGTAAGAAATTGAAATGCGGTCTCTTTGGCCAGAATTAATTTAAAAATAAATAAATAAATATGTATGTAGAGACATACTGTAATAACTTGAAGTAAATAAATAAAAAAATATATTTTAAAATGTTTTACTAAAACCAGTCTTTTTCTCACAATGTATCAAGTTTTTTCTTATAAAATTGGGAACAATTTCATATATTCTTTCTGTTTCTGTAATATTGCAATATTTTATCGTAAAATTATTACTTTAAGTAAAATTGTTACTTTTTATTGCAAAATGGTGACATTTGTCATATAGAATTATGACTTTTATCACAATATTGCAATTTTTTTTGTTGTTCTTGTAAAATAGTCACATTTGTTTTGGTAAAATTATGAGTTTTGTCATAATTTTGCCAAGTAAAATTCCGTTTGTTATTATAATATTGCCAAAATTGTTAAGTTTTCTTATAAAATTGTGACTTTTGTCGAGTAAAATTACGACTCTTTTCATAAAATTGCCAAAATTCTAAGCTTTTTTTGTAAAATTGTGACTGTTTTTGAGTAAAATTCCAACTTTTATCATAATATTCCCGAAATGTTTACAAGCGTTTTTTCTTGTAAAATTTTGACTTGCGTTGAGTAAAATGACGACTTTTATCATAATACTACCAAATTTCTAAGTTTTTCTTGTGAAATTCCAATAAATTTTTTGCAACAAGCTATTTTATATTTGCATAGTATATATATATTATTAATGTTGTAAATACAAATCTTTATATATCTAGAAAGAGTAGTCCTAAAGAGGCAGGCATTTTTCAGAGGTCTCAAGAAAGTAACAAATATAAAAATGTGTGTGCGTGCGTGTGTTTGTGTGTGTGTGTGTGTGTGTGTGTGTTTGTGTGTGTGTGTGTGTTCTTGTATTTCTACCATTCTTGAGACATCAACAAGGAAAAGTACCTTCCATATGAGGACCGGTGAACAAGTTAGGACCAAAATCATGGTCCCAATACGGTAAACCACTGCATCTAATAGAGAATGTCTCATTTGCACCCCTGGTGGTGAAATCTATCACAATTAGGGTGGTGCCAAAAAGGAAGGATTTTTTAAAATGTTTTAATAGTGTCCCCCCCTCTTGTCAACATATGAAATAAAAAGTGTGTATACATTTTTAAGTGCACTCCCTCTGGCCAACATATGTAATAACAAGTGTGTGTAAGAAATTGAAATGTGGTCCCTTTGGCCAGAATTAATTACAAAATAAATAAATATGTATGTAGAGACATACTGTCATAACTTGAAGTAAATAAATTAAAACAATATATTTAAAAATGTTTTACTAAAAGCAGTCTTTTTCTCACAATGTGTCAAGTTTTTTCTTATAAAATTGGGAACAATTTCTCATATTCTTTCTGTTTCTGTAGTAGTGCAATATTTTCTTGTGAAATGATTACTTTTTTATGTAAGATTGTTACTTTTTATTACAAAATGGTGACATTTGTCACATAAAATTCTGACTTTTATCACAATATTGCCCTTTTTTTTTTTTGTAAAATAATGACTTTTGTCATAATTTTGCCAAGTAAAATTTCGATTGTTATTATAATATTGCCAAAATATTAGTTTTCTTATAAAATTGTGACTTTTGTCATGTAAAAATACGACTCTTTTCATAAAATTGCCACAACATAAAGGAAGTAGTTGAAAGCTTCAATAATTATTTTGTAAATATTGGACCAAAATTGGAAGAAAGGATTCCAGACCCAGTTCCAATTGAGGACTATAATGATACCATAGAGCGAAATCCCAACTCCATGTTCCTCAGTAATGTGACACAGGAGGAAATAGTTACAATCGCAACTAACAAAGGTCTTAACTCATTCTCTTTCTATGCCACATCAATGTGGAATGCGCTCCCAACAGGTATAAAAGAAAGGGCATCTCTATCCTCCTTCAAAACCGCTATAAAAGTTCACCTCCAGGCAGCTACAACCCTAAACTAACACCCTCCCCGGATTGCTAATAATCAAATGTAAACAATCAAATGCAGATTCTTTTTCTTATGCCTTCTGATCTCTCTCTCTCTCTCTCTCTCTATGTCCACTACTTGATGTCCATATCCCCACCCCCCCCCACCCCACCCCCCCCCCACACTCCTGATTGTAAATAATGTAAATAATTCAATGTGATTATCTTGTGTGATGACTGTATTATGATGATAGTATATATGATAGTATATATCTGTATCATGAATCAATTTAAGTGGACCCCGACTTAAACAAGTTGAAAAACTTATTCGGGTGTTACCATTTAGTGGTCAATTGTACGGAATATGTACTTCACTGTGCAACCTACTAATAAAAGTCTCAATCTCAATCAATCAATCAATACTGCCAAAATTCTAAGTTTTTCTTGTGAAATTCCAACAAATTTTTCGCAACAAGGTATTTATATTTGCAAAGTATATATATATATTATTAGTGTTGTAAGTACAAATCTTTATATATCTAGAAAGGGTGGTCCTAAAGAGGTAGGCAGTTTTTGTAGGTCTCAAGAAGGTAACACATATAAGAATGTGTGTGTGTGTGTGTGTGAGAGAGAGAGAGAGTGTACGTGTGTGTGTTCTTGTATTTCTACCCTTCTTGAGACATCAACAAGGAAAAGTATCTTCCATATAAGGAACAAGTTAGGACCGAAATCATGGTCCCAATACGGAAAACCATTGCATCTAATAGAGAATGTCTCATTTGCACCCCAGGTGGTGAAATCTATCACAATTAGGGTGGTCCCAAATAGGAGGGCTCTATTAGTGTTTTAATAGTGTTCCCCCTCTGGTCAACATATGAAATAACAAGTGTGTATAAAAATTTTAAGTGCCCCCCCTGGCCAACATATGTAATAACAAGCATGTGTAAGAAATTAAAATGCGGTCTCTGGCCAGAATAATTTTGAAAATAAATAAATAAATATGTATGTAGAGAAATGCTGTAATAACTTGAAGTAAATAAATTAAATATATATATATTTTTTTAAATAACTAAAGGCAGTTTTTTTTCTCACAATGTGTTGACTTTTTTCTTATAAAATTGGGAACAATTTCTCACATTCTTTCTGTTTCTGTAATATTGCAATATTTTCTCGTAAAATTGTTACTCTTTATTGCAAAATGGTGACATTTGTCATATAGAATTCTGACTTTTATCACAATATTGCCATTTTTTTTTTTGTTCTTGTAAAATAGTGAAAAAAAATGTTGGTTAAATTATGACTTTTGTCATTATTTTGTCAAGTAAAATTCCGATTGCTATTATAATATTGTCAAAATTGTTAAGTTTTCTTATAAAATTGTGACCTTTGTCGAGTAAAATTACAACTCTTTTCATAAAATTGCCAAAATTCTAAGCTTTTTTTGTAAAATTGTGATTGTTTTTGAGTAAAATTCCAACTTTTATCATAATATTCCACAAATTTTTGCAAGCGGTTTTTCTTGTAAAATTTTAACTTCCGTTGAGTAAAATGATGACTTTTATTATAATACTGCCAAAATTCTAAGTTTGTCTTGTGAAATTCCAACTCATTTTTCGCAACAAGCTTTTTTATATTTGCATCGTATGTATATATTATTAGTGTTGTAAATACAAATCTTTATATATCTAGAAAGGGTGGTCCTAAAGAGGTAGGCATTTTTTGGAGATCTTAAGAAGGTAACAGATACATGAGTGTGTGTGCGTGTGTGTGCGTGTGTGTGTGTGTGTGTGTGTGTGTGTGTGTGTGTGTGTGTGTGTGTGTGTGTGTGTGTGTAAGCCCAGACACTGTGAGCGTAAAGGGAGAACAATTGGACATCCTTACGACTGTCCTCTTTACATTATTCATCAATCACTACTCTCCTGTGCCGTCTTTAAATGTTTCCACAGTACAAAAAAAAAGGAGGATCTGAAGGTAAAAGGTGGAATTGTTCTGATAAATGTTTCAAGCTCTCATGAGAACCAAAAAGACTGAAAATGACCTGAATACTCGTAAAGGTCACATAGCTCATATCTTTTGTCGTTCACCACAGACTTCTGTGACTTCTCGACCATAAAACCCATCTTGTTTGGACTGAAATTTAGCCTAACAGACCCATGCATGCCCATGGCTAGGGATGTGTAGCGGATTGGGCACTTTTGTAAGCAGGGGCTTTTTTTTTTGCTGTGCCAACAAAGTAGGCATGTCTGGTGAAAGGTGCTGAAAAGTAAGGCTTCGCTTTTTAAGCTAGCTCATTGCTAATGTCATGTCATATACTGATTAGCATTAGCAATTTAATATGGTGAATTTAACACCTTCAAATTTGTCAATAAATATATATTGCGGTCCACCCCGGGTCCCGACTTTGGACAGCCAGCGGTTCATCCGTGGCCACCAAACCTGTGCCCCTCCCCCCTCCACGAAGGAGAGGGGGGCAGAGCAGAAAAGAAACGGCAGATCAACTAGTCTAAAAGGCTAGAGTATACAAATGGGTTTTAAGATGGGACTTAAATGCTTGTACTGAGGTAGCATCTGCGAAACAGGCTTGTAGGGATGAAAATAGCTTTTGTGTTTTTTCCTGACCTAATGTATATTCTGCTCCGGTATTGAGCACTGTATAACGGATAAACCACAGAAACCTCAACTACATATATATATATATATATATATATATATATATATATATATATATATATATATATATATATATATATATATATATATATATATATATATATATATATATATATATATATATATATATATATATATATATATATATACAGTATATATATATATGTCTTAATTAGATTATCCAAAAAATAGTGCTCGATACCGTGGTAGAGCGTAATATTTATGTGTGGGAAAAAAATCACAAGACTATTTCATCTCTACAGGCCTGTTTCATGAGGGATTTCCTCAATCCTCAGGATTGAGGAAATCCCTCATGAAACAGGCCTGTAGAGATGAAATAGTCTTGTGATTTTTTTCCCACACATAAATACAGTATATATATATATATATACAGTATATATATATATATATATATATATATATATATATATATATATATATATATATATATATATATATATATATATATATATATACACAGTATATATATATATACAGTATATATATATATATATATATATATGTATATATATATATATATATATATATATATATATATATATATATATATATATATATATATATATATATATATATATATATATATATATATATATATATATATATTTATAATTAGGGCTGTCAATGTTAACGCGATAACGCTTTAACTATAAATTTCATTAACAGCACTAATTGTTTATTGGCTGATTAACGCACACGTGTCCTTTTTGACCCTCGGGCCATGCCGTACGGGGGGGAACTTGGCTGCAGTTCACTTGCTACTGATGAGCCACAAGCGAGCAGAAAAGACAAAATAAAGTCTACCTTATGGAAATATTCGGTTCAAAGCCATGGCAAGTTGTTCTCCCGCCAAGAAAGGACTATTTTTTTTTTTTTTTTTTTTTTTTTTTTTTTTTTTTTTTTTTTTTTATAATGTCCTGCCCAGCTTCTCGGGCAAATCATATAGCAGATGTAGATGCCCATATCGGCTGTTCAGATTTACTTTACAAAAGAGAAGTGTAGGATTCTTCTCTTGTTGCCTTACTTGTATTTTGACTTTATTAAATGTATTTATATTATCATTTGGTGCAGCCGGGCCGGAGCAGGAGGGGATAGAAAGAGAGAAAAAGGAAGACAGAGGGGGGAATTGTGGGGACAAGAGGGGGATTAGACAGAGAGACAAAAACAAAAACAGCAAACACAACAACAACAACAACAGAGCAACATCAGCAAATACGACATGTACAAATATGATGGTAAAAGTAATAGCAAATAAGCAGTTAGCGAAAATTAAAAAAAAAAAAAAAAATACAGAAATGACAATGAGCATTATTACACTAAAAATGGAGCAATATGAATACCAATAGAAATAGTGCTATTGATAATAAACAATACCAGTACTTTACCTTTATTATCAACAATACAATTGTTCAAATGCAACAATACATATACGTAATGATAACTTGAGATACGAAAGAATGCAGAAAAATGGAGGGGAAGAAAGAGAAGCAACCTTAACCTTGTAGATTGTTATAGTAACAATAGGTTAAGCTTTGTCAGTGTGCCATGTGTTATACCCAGTTTACCCTAGGGCAACAACGTTAATATATGTTTGATGAAACGTGATTATGTGCATGAGTGTATGTGTGCATATGTACTTGTATATGTACAGTATGTGTATGTGTGCTTGTACAGTGAATGTATATGTACAGTATGTGTATATGTGTGTTTGTACAGTGAATGTATATGTACAGTATATGTATGTGTGTGTTTGTACAGTGAATGTATGTGTAGTATGTGTGTGTTTGTACAGTGAATGTATATGTACAGTATGTGTATATGTATGTTTTTACAGTGAATGTATATGTACAGTATGTGTATACAGTATGTTTGTATAAGGAAAGGACTACTTTTTTGCCGTGAGAAGAGGCGACGTCCATGCAGCAAACGCCTGCTGTGCGTGTCGTTTTAGAGGTGGGTGGTGCTTCACTTCCATGTTAAGATTACGATTAAGGTGCAGTGATAACATAACATTTAGATTGTTGCTGTGACTGATTTAGTAAGTAAGATGACATAAAAGCTCAACAGAAATGAAAGACAGTCGGCAGGATGTCAAAAGGCGACTTTTTTTCATTGCAAGCAGTCGATCCGACATTAAAACATTTCAAGACACTTTTTCAAAACAATCACTCACATTTCCGGCTTCAAAATAAAAGTGCCACGCTTTACATCCGGTTTAACTACATTTAGGGTTTCTCCTTAATGTACGGGCTTCATATGACCCGCCACACCTAAGAAAATAAAGTAAGATAATGTATTGTAGCGTCCAGAAGAAAACAAAGTCTGACGCTCTGTTTAGCTTTTGTTGCCAATAAAAGCAACAGGCCCAGTTCCAACATGTATTTCCTCCGTGCACACACGTCTGCCTCTATGCTTCACTCCTAGACACGCAACACTTGTTCATTCTCATAACACACTATAATACAAATCAACACCAGCAGGTAGTTACAGTATGAATGGCTATATTTAGTTTATTATTTGCGCAGTATTGACTAATGATGCACCGAAAATGTGACCGGAAAAAGACTTACTTGAATCACGAGACTAGTGCTCCCAAAACCGATGTTGTGATGACGTAAGCTATACTCACGGGGTTGTCTGGAGCGAAGGCAGCGTGTCCGCGCTGTGGACGTACTTTAATATGTTTGAGATATACCCACGGACAGCAATCTTCACAATTTAAGATTTTAATGAGAGAAAGGCTCCCAGCAACGCCAAGCAAGTGTGACGTCAGGCTCTCTGCAGATTTTTCTGGCTGGTTGAAATATTGTGTAAATTATTTTATAACAAGTTCTGGCCCAGTCCTCAATTACAGAATGATTAGCAGGCTCAATATTACATTTTTATTAATTAATAGAGGAGGTTAAAACATTTTCATGCAGCAATATGAAGACCATTAGCTTGTACAACATGTAATATACAGAATATCAGAAGCATTTATTCAGGTAGAACTATTTAGATTTCAGATTACAAATTATCTGTCCAGAGTACACTTATTAATGATGAAAAAATATACTTATCAGCAAAGTGCAATTAATTTTGAGTTAACCATGAACAAGGCGTTTAATCGCGATTAAATATTTTAATCGTTTGACGGTACAGTATACCGGTATTAGTACAGTACTAGACTAGAATGCAGTGAAATACATATTTTTTTTCGCTCTGACCGTAACTTAGGTACAAGCTGGCTCATTGGATTCCACACTCTCTCCTTTTTCTATTGTGGATCACGGATTTGTATTTTAAACCACCTCGGATACTATATCCTCTTGAAAATGAGAGTCGAGAACGCGAAATGGACATTCAGTGCCTTTTATCTCCATGACAATACATCGGCGAAAGGCTTTAGCTACGAGCTAACGTGATAGCTTTAACTGCATATAGAAACAAAAAAAAATAAACCCCTGACTGGAAGGATAGATAGAAAATCAACAATACTATTAAACCGTGGACATGTAAATACACGGTTAATGCTTTCCAGGCTGGCGAAGGTTAACAATGCTGTGCTAACGACGCCATTGAAGCCTACTTAGCAACCGGACCGCACAGAGCTATGCTAAAAACATTAGCTCTCCACCTACGCCAGCCAGCCTTCATTTGCTCATCAACACCCGTGCTCACCTGCGTTCCAGCGATCGACGGAAGGACGAAGGACTTCACCCGATGCGTTTGGCGGCCCGGAGACGTAGGAAGTCAAGGTGAGGTTGCCGGCTAGCGCGTCTGCTCTCCAACAAAGTCCTCCTGGTTGTGTTGCTGTAGTCCGCTGCTAATACACCGATCCCACCTACAACTGTCTTCTTTGCAGCCTTCATTGTTCATTAAACAAATTGCAAAAGATGTCTAGAATACTGTGGAATTATGAAATGAAAACAGAGCTTTTTGTATAGGATTCTACGGGGTACCATAACTTCCGTTTAACTGACTACGTCACGCGCATACGTCATCATACCGCGACGTTTCAGCCGGATATTTCCCGGGAAACTTTAAATGTCACTTTATAAGTTAACCCGGCCGTATTGGCATGTGTTGCAATGTTAAGATTTCATCATTGATATATAAACTATCAGACTGCGTGGTCGGTAGTAGTGGGTTTCAGTAGGCCTTTAATACTTGCAGATACTTCAACTATTTTCTCTTTCTATCCCCTCCTGCTCTGACCCGGCGGCATCAAATAATAATATAAATCAATAAATACAAATAATGCAACAAGAGAAGTATCCCACACTTCTCTTTTGTAAAGTAAATTTGTACAGCATCTATATCAACAATATGATTTGCCTGAGAAGCTGGACAGGACACACACAAAAAAAAGAAAACTGGGCAAAAAAAGATGACGTGTCTCTTTTGAACAAATTCCAAGTTCTGATGTTCCTTGGCATTCAGCAGGAATTAAAGTGACTCTCATCTCTGTATTAATCACAACTATTGATTGGTCGGTGCAGCATATAGGCAAGGTCAAGCAATACCTGCAGACTAAAGGACATAAAAAAGGAAACCGGAAGCTCCTTTAATCATATTTGGATTTAGAAGACATTAGCGATTCCATTTTCTACTTAGTGGCGTTTCAGTTGGATCAAATATATTCTTAGTACTTAGATAGATACAACACACATATATGCAGTACTTTTGCACACTACTAATACACTAAGGGATTTTAGAAGGCTAACATAAAGTAGACAAGCACTAAGTATATGCAGTACTTTTGCACACTACTAATACACTAATTGTTAGATAGATACTACACACATTGTGACGTAACATTATCAGGTAATAAGAAGGGACTTTTATTTTGAAGGCGAGTTGGTCCCTCCTCTAGTTTCCGGTAGTCTCAGCACGACAGTCAGACGCCCACTTGTTTACACACGAGACAGGTTTACGTGTTTCAGCGCTCCAAGTTTGTTGTTTCTTCCCACAAAGTGCCTTGGAAACATTGTCTGTAAGTCTTGTGTCTGTTTTATGAGTAACATGAAGACGTTGTGTGTGTGTGTAAATGTAGAAATAGCACTGTGCGACGATAGCTTGTTCTACTGTTTAGCTTGTTGCTACTTAGCATGTAGCTTCTTTGCTCGCTCGCTCACTCCTCTAAGGGAGGGTGCAATGTTTATAAATGTAAATCCTATTCATGTGTGGCTATGAGTATTACATGGGCTATATAGGGCTATTTACATCACTTTATGAGCACTGTTTACATGCTATTGTGTGGGCTGTGTGTGTATGTGTGAAAACATATTATGCAGCAAACATTTATGGAAATGTAGTTACTTAATGGTGTTTATTTGACATATATTTTGTGTCTCTTTATACAGTTTTACAATAATAACAACAAAGAAAGAAATGACCAATTAGACAAGAAGAAAGGAAAAGTGCATTCCCTGTGAAAACCACTAAAGCGTCTTAAAGATAAAAGGCCTGGACTCTTTCTTCCCTTTCTTTGGAATCTTCATGTTAGCTATCTGTCAACTTGTTTACGTCACGGAAACAGACACGTAGGACGGAATACACATATATACAGTACTTTTGCACACTACTAATACACTAATTGTTAGATAGATACTACACACATATATGCAGTACTTTTGCACACTACTAATACACTAAGGGATTTTAGAAGGCTAACATAAAGTAGACCAGCACTAACAAATGTAAAGTGTTATCGACTGAACAGGACAATTTAGCCAACATTCAATTCTTCATCAGGTGAAGTAATTCAAATCTTGGAGTTATTATTTAGTGTTGTTGTTTTTTTTAGTACAGTATTTTTATAATGTCAAATTAATTAAATTAAATGTGTATGAGTGTACACAATATACGTATAAGTTATGTAAGACATAGACATGGATTCTAATATATTAGGGTCAAGCTTTTTCATAATTATCAGTATTATTCTTTATTGACTGGCTGAGAACAAAGGTTCTCCTGCTTTATTGTGACGCAAGTGGCATCCATTCTACCAAAAGTTTAAGTAACCAAATATGGTTCCTTGCTCTCAAAATCCCTTGACTTTTTAAATCTGAGGCCACATTGGGTTAAAATAATTTGTCCGGGCCGTGCTATCTATTTGTGTGTGTGTATATACAATTGTGGTTAAAAATGTTACATACACTTGTAAAGAACATAATGTCATGGCTGTCTTGAGTTCCCAATAATTTCTACAACTCTTTTTTTTTTGTGATAGAGTGATTGGAGCACATACTTGTTGGTCACAAAAAACATTCATGAAGTTTGGTTCTTTTATTTTTTTTTTAAAAAAAAAAAAAAAAAAATTCTTTTATGAATTTATTGTGGGTCTACTGAAAATGTGACCAAATCTGTTGGGTCAAAAGTATACATACAGCAATGTTAATATTTGGTTACATGTCCCTTGGCAAGTTTCACTGCAATAAGGTGCTTTCGGTAGCCATCCACAAGCTTCTGGTAAGCTTCTGGTTGAATTTTTGACCACTCCTCTTGACAAAATTGGTGCAGTTCAGCTAAATTTGTTGGTTTTCTGACATGGACTTGTTTCTTCAGCATTGTCCACACGTTTAAGTCAGGACTTTGGGAAGGCCATTCTAAAACCTTAATTCTAGCTTGATTTAGCCATTCCTTTACCACTTTTGACGTGTGTTTGGGGTCATTGTCCTGTTGGAACACCCAACTGCGCCAAAGACCCAACCTCCGGGCTGATGATTTTAGGTTGTCCTGAAGAATTTGGAGGTAATCCTCCTTTTTCATCATCCCATTTACTCTCTGTAAAGCACCAGTTCCATTGGCAGCAATACAGGCCCAGAGCATAATACTACCACCACCATGCTTGACGGTAGGTTGGTGTTCCTGGGATTAAAGGCCTCACCTTTTCTCATCCAAACATATTGCTGGGTATTGTGGCCAAACAGCTCAATTTTAGTTTCATCTGACCACAGACATTTTCTTCAGAAGGTATTATCTTTGTCCATGTGATGTCAGATGAAACAAAAATTTAGCTGTCTGGCCACAATACACACATTTTCAGTAGACCCATAATAAATTCATAAAAGAACCAGACTTCATGAATGTTTTTTGTGACCAACAAGTATGTGCTCCAATCACTATCACAAAAAAATAAGAGTTGTAGAAATGATTGGAAACTCAAGACAGCCATGACATTATGTGCTTCACAAGTGTATGTAAACTTTTGACCACGACTGTATATACATCTATATCGAAACAGGAATAATTACATTTATCTACTTATGTTTTGACTTGGGACATCCTGCGGGCCAGATTGTGGAGGCTGGCAGGCAGTTTTGGGGCCCCTGCTATAAATAAATAACTGTACTGTAAACAAAAAGAAAATAACTTTCAATTGAAAAAAAAACAAAAAACACAGAAACTGGTAACTTAAGGTGAGGCACCTGAGTCACATGATTGGTTTTGAGTGTTATGAGAAGAAAGCTGAGCAGAAAGCACATGCATCAATGTAAGTAAATACAAAATTTATTGATTTCCATAGTAATTCATGAGTAACACTCTATGTAAATATGGCCATGTTTTGAATGTTGTTTTTATTTTAAAACCCCCATCATACGAGTTAGCTAGCGTGGCTGTCACTAGTAAACTACCATGTAATTAGACAAGCAGCAAACTGACTTCACTACAATGTACTTCTTTTCACGAATGATTAGATCTCTTTTCAAAATGTACATAAGCCATGTGTGAAATGTTTTTTTTTTTTAATCACTCTTAATGACGATCAAATAACGCGACTATTACAGTGTTTTTCCACACATTGCTATAATTCATGTGACGTCACGTCCGTTTGCTGTTGCCGTGGTTACGAGCACATGGAGGTCAAACACAGCATGATTCTTGCTCGAAGTCAATTGAAAGCAGAGTGAAAATGGCACACATGCACTGTTCTCACCTGTGGCAATGTTTTCAATAGATATTTTGGCTTTAAGGCATTTTTTAAAATTCTTGTTACAGTACATTGTATCGTTTTGCTCTATTTTTCAATTCTTGCTGCTTATTTTATTACTAGAATGTAACACAGGCAGCACTTTGTATACCCCTGGATTATTTACATATATTATTCTGCTCTCCCCGAATGTTGGAATTTAATTTGGCTTTTCGGTAAACAGTCCCTTTTTTAAATTAGAGATTAAAATAAACTTTAAATTTGAGATTTGTTCATCGATAGTATCTACAATGAAGTTACTGTAAAACTAAACGAAACAAAGTAAAGTACATTATTATACACATCAAGTGCACATGCATGTAGGAATCACGTTAAATGGATGCAACATACATATGCTGCTACCTTAATGCTAACATACAGTAGGTAAGGTTGTGTTTTTGCCTCACTTCTGTAAGAATACTGCGTGTACATCAAGCATTAAGGAGTGGGACAATCCAGGACTAGCTGTAGTGTGCTCAAACAACCACCAGGTAGCATCTGTGAGCAGATAATACTGTATCATCTCTTTTGGACTTATCAGGTTGGTAGTGCACAAAGTCACGCATTCTTCACTCATGCTTTAAGTGAGGAATTTAACATTGCAATCATTTTAAACTAGTAAAAACATTTAAGAAATCAAATTTAATCGGAACAATACTGACATAAAACAGTAAATGCATTTCTACTTACAGGCATAGTCACCCGGCGATCAAATCTCAATTTTAAATGACATCCATCCATCCATCCATCCATCCATTTTCTACCGCTTGTCCCTTTTGGGCTAGCGGGGTGGGCTGGAGCCTATCCCAGCTGCTCTCAGGCAGAAGGCAGAGTACACCATGGACAAGTAGTTTAAATGAAATAATGTTGTCAATGTTTTGTGAAACATGATTCACATTAACATGTATCGCAAAATATAATTTTTTTTCCAAAATGTTAACTCACTTCTGGTTAACCTATATTTACTTGTGGCGGGCCGTGGATGTATGGGAAACCCTGTATTATACATATTGTAGCTTCTGGATATTGTGACGTTCGCTTTTTTATAGCTTATTATCTGTGTAATAACTGTGATGTAATGTACTACATCCTAGTGTGCTACGTATGTGTACTGCCTGCGTCTTAGCCACCAAACAGCATGAAGTGATGAAATGGCAGGAAACGAGTGCCATTATTTTTTACTACTTTTATACCATGTACATTTTTTGTATATGATTGTTAACTAGCATGCATTTTCATTTGGTCACAGAATCTTTTAGGGGATTATTCTATTAAAGGCCCACTGAAACCCACTACTACCGACCACGCAGTCTGATAGTTTATATATCAATGATGAAATCTTAACATTGCAACACATGCCAATACGGCCGGGTTAACTTATAAAGTGCAATTTTAAATTTCCCGGGAAATATCCGGCTGAAAACGTCTCGGTATGATGACGTTTGCGCGTGACGTCACGGATTGTGCGGAAGTATTGGGACACTATTGTGTCCCAATACAAACAGCGTCTGTTTTCATAGCAAAATTCCACAGTATTCTGGACATCTGTGTTGGTGAATCTTTTGCAATTTGTTTAATGAACAATGAAGACTGCAAAGAATAAAGCTTTAGGTGGGATCGGTGTATTAGCGGCTGGCTGCAGCAACACAACCAGGAGGACTTTGACTTGGATAGCAGACGCGCTATCCGACGCTAGCCGCCGACCACATTGATGATCGGGTGAAGTCCTTCGTCGCTCCGTCGATCGCTGGAATGCAGGTGAGCACGGGTGTTGATGAGCAGATGAGGGCTGGCTGGCGTAGGTGGATAGCTAATGTTTTTAGCATAGCTCTGTGAGGTCCCGTTGCTAAGTTAGCTTCAATGGCGTCGTTAGCAACAGCATTGTTAAGCTTCGCCAGGCTGGAAAGCATTAACCGTGTAGTTACATGTCCATGGTTTAATAGTATTGTTGATTTTCTGTCTATCCTTCCAGTCAGGGGTTTATTTATTTTGTTTCTATCTGCAGTTAAGCCCGATGCTATCACGTTAGCTCCGTAGCTAAAGTGCTTTGCCGATGTATTGTCGTGGAGATAAAAGTCACTGTGAATTTCCATTTCGCGTTCTCGACTCTCATTTTCAAGAGGATATAGTATCCGAGGTGGTTTAAAAGACAAATCCGTGATCCACAATAGAAAAAGGAGAGAGTGTGGAATCTAATGAGCTCTTGTACCTAAGTTACGGTCAGAGCGAAAAAAGATGCGTCCTGCACTGCACTCTAGTCCTTCACTCTCACGGTCCTCATCCACAAATCTTTCATCCTGGCTCAAATTAATGGGGTAATCGTCGCTTTTTCGGTTCGAATCGCTCTCGCTGCTGGTGTAAACAATGGGGAAATGTGAGGAGCCTTTCAACCTGTGATGTCACGCTACTTCTGGTACAGGCAAGGCTTTTTTTATCAGCAACCAAAAGTTGCAAACTTTATCGTCGATGTTCTCTACTAAATCCTTTCAGCAAAAATATGGCAATATCGCGAAATGATCAAGTATGACACATAGAATGGATCTGCTATCCCCATTTAAATAAAAATAAAAAAATTCAGTAGGCCTTTAAGGTAATATGCCATTAGATAGCTTTGAGTGCAGATGTCTATCACAGCTCATCCATAGAGTGGTCGCTCTTGCTCCCAGGACAATTGGAAGCCGAAAGGAATGCAGGCTTGGATTTTAGGATTGATAATAAACACATTAGCGACATCTGGTAGGAGCCCCCACAGGTAGGAGTAAAGGTCAGGGGTCGAAGGACATCCGTCTCAAACTGAGACTAGTTATGTTAGCACATACGTCCCACCTAGGTTTGTCCCGATACCCATATTTTAGTGCTTTTTGATCATTTTCACAATAAAGGGAACCACACAAAATGTTATTATTGGCTTCATTTTAACAGGGTGTGGGGACGGCGTGGCGAAGTTGGTAGAATGGCCGGGCCAGCAATCGGAGGGTTGCTGGTTACTGGGGTTCAATCCCCACCTTCTACCATCCTAGTCACGTCCGTTGTGTCCTTGGGCAAGACACTTCACCCTTGCTCCTGATGGCTGCTGGTTAGCGCCTTGCATGGCAGCTCCCGCCATCAGTGTGTGAATGTGTGTGTGAATGGGTGAATGTGGAAATACTGTCAAAGCGTTTTGAGTACCTTGAAGGTAGAAAAGCGCTATACAAGTATAACCCATTTATCATTTATATAACAGAAAATCCTATGATAAAACTTTCGATTAAACATACTTTTTTTTTTTTTATTGCAATCAAAGAACAATTTACAATTATATACATATTACAAGTAGCCTGCCATAATCTAGGATTAGGTTAGAATAGAATAGAAAGCTTTATTGACATTGTATTAGGGTTGTACGGTATACCGGTATTAGTATAGTACCGCAATACTAATGAATCATATTCGGTACTATACCGCCTCTAAAAAGTACCGGTCATCCACCCTCCCGCCCCTTCGTCGTCGTCACGTCATGACATTGCTGGTATACAAGCAGAAGACCATGTTCGGCTGCGCACAATCACGGAGTACTTACAAGCAGACACTGTGTGTAGACAAAAAAGGGAGAATGAACGTATTTTGGGTTAAAAACTAAAGATAAAGGCGAAGTTATAACACTGAAACACTCACACGTAGAGGTGCTTTAAGACATGGCTAGCTAGCTAGCGGCTAATGTCCAGCCGCAGTCGGCAGGGTTTTAGCTACTTCTAAATCACTAATCCTGGTCTCCATGGCGACAAATAAAGTATGTTTCTTACAAGTATCATCGCTGCAGGACGAGGAATAGCTAAACATGCTTCATTACACACCGTAGTTCACCGGCGTCAAAATGTAAACAAACGCCATTGGTGGATCTACACCTGACATCTACTGTAATGATACCAAGTACAGGAGCGTATCTAGTCGATACTACTATAATTACAAATCGATAGTTTTTGGCATCACAACATCTTCTGTCGTTTTAAAAACATTCATATTATGTTTATAAATTCAGGAAATATGTCCCTGGACACATAAGGAATTTGATTATGACCAATGTATGATCCTGTAACTACTTGGTATCGGATTGATACCCAAATTTGTAGTACCATCCCAAACTAATGTAAAGTATCAAACAACAGAAGAATACGTGATTATTACATTTTAACAGAAGTGCAGATAGAACATGGTAAAAGTGAAAGTAAGCGGATATTAACAGTATATGAACAAGTAGATTAAAAATTAATTTTCTACCAGTTGTCCTTCTAACAAAAATAATAGAATGGAAAATGACACAATATGTTACTGCATATGTCAGCAGACTAAATTAGGAGCCTTTGTTTGTTTACTTACTAATAAAAGATAAGTTGTCTTGTATGTTCACTATTTTATTTAAGGACAAACTTGCAATAAGAAACATAAGTTTAATATACCCTAAGATGTTTTGTTAAAATAAAGCCAATAATGCAATTTTTTGTGGTACCCTTTATTTAGAAAAGTATCGAAATACATTTTGGTAACGGTACCGGTACCAAAATATTGGTATCGAGACAACACTACATTGTAATAAATGCTTCATGATTTATGGTTGCCAATTTTGATCTGTGCAATACAATACAACAGGGGTCACCAACACGGTGCCCGCGGGCACCAGGTCGCCCGTAAGGACCAGATGAGTCGCCCGCGGGCCTGTTCTAAAAAAAAAAAAAAAAAAAAAAAAATTATTTTTTTTTTTTTTTTTTTTTTTTAAATTAAATCTACATAGAAAAAACACAAGCTACACTTTCAATCAGTGCATCAACCCAAACAACCTCCCCCATGCACACTCATCCACACCCACTCACACAAAAGGGGTTATTTCTTTCTGCTACCAATATTCTGGTTCCCACAACATAGACAACACATCTGCAAGGGACACAGTCCCTGCAGCACACATGATTGTATAGGCTGCTGGTCCACTAACATTTTAATTAATTACAATTTTTTATGTAATTATTTTTATATTGTTTTACTTTCTTTTTTATCCAAGAAAATGTTTTTTTATTTATTTATCTTATTTTATTTTATCTTTAAAAAAAGGGCCTTATCTGCAACAGACCAGGTTGTCAATGAAATTAGATTTGTTTAAAGGGTTTTTTAAACCAGGCCCAGTCCAGATAATGTCCAAGTCGGACTCAGCAACACACACCTTCATTCATGTACACAGAAAAAAATTAGGGAACACAACAGATTGCATATAATTTATAAACAAAATTACATTTTCAAAATAAGCATTTATGTACAGTCCAGATTATGTCCAGGTCACTCAAATTAGGGAACACAACAACAGATATCATATAATCTATAAACATAATTATACTTTCAAAATAAGCCTTTGAGGACTTCTCATCTTTTTTTTAAATGTTTTTTGGCATCATTATCGTTTTCAACCATGTAACTTTCTAAAGTTAGAAAATACTGAATAAATGTTTTAAAGAAAGTAATACTAAGTGAATATCTGTTTTTGGCCTTAAAAATAAACATTTTACCGAGTACTATAATTAAATTGACTAAATCATGATTGTCAATGAACTCTCCTAAAATAACAGAAACCACATTAAGCTTCATAAACAAACCAATCCTTAAACACATTTTTTCAACTTCCACCCAAAACAAAGACACAATATGACAATACCAAAACAAATGCAGGGTGGATTCAGGCTCCTGACAACAAAATCGGCAATCATCTGACTCTGTCATATTCCATAATTTTAACATTTTCCCTGTGGGTAAGAAGTTATAAATAATTTAAATTTGAAAATAACGATTTTGCACATCGATAGTGGTTTTATAGATTAGTTTGAATATGGCATCCTATGGCAACGGGCAGTCAAAAAAGTCCTCCCATTTTCCATTTGTGTTGTATGAGGCAGCCTTCAAAGATTTCTTTATTAAATAAAAACTATATATTTTTCTATTTATTTTAGTTCCTTTTTGCCAACTAGAATTTCTTATTAGAGGTTTACAAACTAATAATTTAGTAGTTCCATAATTAATTATTTGTTTCCATCTTTTCCCAATTACTCCAGTTAGTTGATAAAATGAAAAGCTTGAGCAAGCATCACCATACATAGCTCTAAATTCATCATACTTCATAATTTTACCATTCTCATTGATAATATCATTGACAAAAATGATTCCTCTTTCAAACATATTTTTCCAAAAGAAAGGCTTTCCATCTATTACAATATTAGAGTTCATCCATATTAACTGCTGCAAAATATTGTCTCTTTTTCCTGGCACATAAAATTGAAAACACCACTATGAGTGGATTGTTTCCTTTATGAACCCCGCCATGTTTCCCAGCAGACTCTCTGGGAGGGGATCACTTGTAAAAAAAGGATACAATTTCTTTTGATACAGTACATGTTTTTTGTCCAATAGGACATTTGTGTGCCACTCAATGTTTAAATACATCTTTGGAACAATTGATGCTTTTAAAGACAGACACATAGCTTCAAGGTTGAGAAGTTTCAGGCCCCCATATTCATACTCTGTGTACAAAACCTTTCTTTTAATCTTTTCTGGTTTGCCGTTCCAGACAAAATCGAAGACCCTCCGCTCATAAATCTTAAAAAAGTTTTGTGATGGAGCTGGTAATGACAAAAACAAATAAATAAATTGAGGAATAATTAACGAGTTGGCAATAGACATTTTACCATACAAGGTTAGGGATTTCCCTTTCCATAATTGCATAATTTTGTCCAGCTTTCTTAATCGATTATCATAATTTACTGAGCCTAGATCTTCCAGATTTTCTGGGACAACAACACTAAGTATGTTAACTGGTCCATCTGTCCACAAAACAGGCACTTTGCATTCCATTCGAAAGGACGTTCCCTTTAGATTTCCGATCCTTAACATTTTACATTCATCATAATTAAGCTTAAGGTCAGATTGCTGTGAAAATATGTCCAAAAGATTAAGAAGGTTCCGCAAACAATGAGGAAAAATCTTATCTTTGTGAATCAGCCTTTTCTGACATGAACTTCATCAAGAACAAACACAGAACACGCCTCACTGATGCACATCTGCAAGACTCACTCAGAGTTGCAGTGTCAAGTTACACACCAGAGTACAACACACTAGTTAACAGCATGCAATGCCAGGCTTCCCACTAACTGACAAAGAAACAGATAACAGATTTGGTGTCCAGTTCAAAGTGTGACATGATTTAAAAATTTGAGAGTTTACTTTTGTATTTTACATGAGTTATTATTTGTACAAACATGGTGCAAAGTAATTCATGATTTGTTAAAAAATGTTAGTGGCTAGCTAGTTAAAATGGGATATTGTGATTTCACAAGACTGTCTTAGAAGTGATCATTTGAAAATGTTCAATTTGAAAAATGTGCACTTAGAGAAAATATAAAAATAAAGTGTTGCATATTGATATTTATCTGTTTCTATATATATTTATTGTGAGAAATCATTAAGATGTTCAGTGTTTCCACAAAGATAAATATCCTTAATTATTAATAATAACAGAGTTAAAGGTAAATTGAGCAAATTGGCTACTTCTGGCAATTTATTTAAGTGTGTATCTAACTGGTAGCCCTTCGCATTAATCAGCACCCAAGAAGTAGCCCTTGGTTTCAAAAAGGTTGGTGACCCCTGCAATACAATAATGAGTAAAGACTGAAAACAATAAGGCTAAAAGTACACAGACAAGACATGTACAAGACAGAACACACATTGTTAATGATAAAACACAAATTAACTAGTGGGTATTGGTTATGAAATTCAGTCAATTCACTTTCATTCATTTACTTTATGTCGGCGGTTCGAACTGCGGCAATCCTTTTCAACAAGTCAACCAGCTGTGTGCACGTCTATGTATCTATAGTATATGTGCCAGTGGCGGGCCGTGCGTTTCCCACCTAGGCCTTCAGTGATGTCCGACTTCAAAGATTACCTCTCAAAATACCATAATTTATGTCACCACATGACCATTGCTGGAGAAATACTAAACAGGAACACATTCACGACCTACTGGGAATTGGATCACAGCAACAATGTCCAAAACGGGTTATTTTCTGGCGCATTTAAAAATCTATTAAAACGCATCAGCAATTAAAACATATCTTACGTGGTACAGTCAAAATTAAAATTGCAAAAACATATTGAAAGTGAAAAAATAAAATATTATAGTATAAAGAGATGTGAGATATTTGTGTTATTGTGTTGACTGGCAACATTTCAATTGTGCTTTATTGTTGAAGGAAATGTCCACGCTATTGCCTTTATGCTATATTGTGTTAATGTGTCATTAAATAAATTGGACGATAGGGCGCAACGGATTATAAAGCGCATTAAAGGGGTCATAATATTATGATTTTTTTCTAAATTGATAAGACTTTCTTGTGGTGATGGTGGTTCTTTGGTCAAAATGTTGCATAGATTATGTTTTCCAGATCATCTTCAAGTCGTCTTCTGACCGTCGCTTGAGGATGCGGCATTTTGTGGGTGGTCTTATTTACGTGGCTCACCTTCGACAGCGTATTCTCCCCGTCATCTTTGTTGTAGCGGTGTAGCGTACCAGGACAGTAGTGGAAGAAGTGCCAAAAGATGGAGCTAACTGTTTTAATGACATTCAGACTTTACTTAAAGGCCTACTGAAATGAAATGTTTTTGTTTAAACGGGGATAGCAGATCCATTCTATGTGTCATACTTGATCATTTCGCGATATTGCCATATTTTTGCTGAAAGGATTTAGTATAAAACAACGACGATAAAGTTCGCAACTTTTGGTCTCTGATAAAAAAAAAGCCTTGCCTGTACCGGAAGTAGCGTGACGTAATCAGTTGTTCGCCTCCTCATATTTTCCTATTGTTTTCATTGCAGATAGAGCGATTCAGACCGAGAAAGCGACGATTACCCCATTAATTTGAGCGAGGATGAAAGATTCGTGGATGAGGAACGTTAGAGTGACGCACTAGAATGCAGTGCAAGACATATCTTTTTTCGCTCTGACCGTAACTTAGGTACAAGCTGGCTCATTGGATTTCACACTCTCTCCTTTTTCTATTGTGGATCACGGATTTGTATTTTAAACCACCTCGGATACTATATCCTCTTGAAAATGAGAGTCGAGAACACGAAATGGACATTCACATTGATTTTTATCTCCACGACAATACATCGGTGAAGCACTTTAGCTACGAGCTAACGTGATAGCATCATGCTTAACTGCTTATAGAAGCAAAAGAAATAAACCCCTGACTGGAAGGATAGATAGAAAATCAACAATACTATTAAACCATGGACAGGTAACTACACGGCTAATGCTTTCCAGGCTGGCGAAGGTTAACAATGCTGTTGCTAACAACGCCATTGAAGCTAACTTAGTAACCGGACCTCACAGAGCTATGCTAAAAACATTAGCTCTCCACCTACGCCAGCCAGCCCTCATCTGCTCATCAACACCCGTGCTCACCTGCGTTCCAGCGATCGACGGTGCGACGAAGGACTTCACCCGATCACAGATGCGGTTGGCGGCCCGGAGACGGAGGAAGTTAAGGTGAGTTCGGCGGCTAGCGCGTCTGTAATAGCATCGTGCTTAACTGCATATAGAAACAAAATAAATAAATCCCTGACTGGAAGGATAGACAGAAGATCAACAATACTATTAAACCATGGACATGTAACTACACGGTTAATGCTTTCCAGCCTGGCGAAGGTTAACAATGCTGTTGCTAACGACGCCATTGAAGCTAACTTAGTAACGGGACCTCACAGAATTATGATAAAAACATTAGCGCTCCACCTACGCCAGCCAGCCCTCATCTGCTCATCAACACCCGTGCTCACCTGCATCCCAGCGATCGACGGAAGGATTAAGGACTTCACCACGATCATCCGTGCGGTCGGTGGCTAGCGTCGGCTAGCGTGTCTGCTATCCGAGTCTGCTATCCGAGTCAAAGTCTTCCTGGTTGTGTTGCTGTAGTCCGCCGCTAATACACCGATCCCACCTACAACTTTCTTCTTTGCAGTCTTCATTGTTCATTAAACAAATTGCAAAAGATTCACCAACACAGATGTCCAGAATACTGTGGAATTATAAGATGAAAACAGAGCTATTTTGTATTGGGGTACCGATACTTCTGTTTCACTGGTTACGTCACGCGCATACGTCATCATCCAAAGACGTTTTCAACCGGAAGTTTAGTGGGAAATTTAAAATTGCACTTTATAAGTTAACCCGGCCGTATTGGCATGTGTTGCAATGTTAAGATTTCATCATTGATATATAAACTATCAGACTGCGTGGTCGGTAGTAGTGGGTTTCAGTAGGCCTTTAAATCAATAACGGAGCAGCATCTTCTCATCCGTGGCTCACTAGTGCAATAACAACGCCGGAAATGTGTCCCATGAAAAACCGTCCGACCGGAACTCTCTAATACCTAAAGTTTTGTGGGTGAATTAGGCAAACCCACTGCACCGGTAGTTTTTAGCGCTTCCATAGCGAGATATAAGATATAAATGTATGCTACTTTATATTAGAAATGGCAACTGGGGATGATGAATGCCCCATAACAAGAAGATAGAGAAAAAGAAGAAGCTTATCGACTACGGTGTGTCGTCACAGACTGTAATGGTGTCCGCGCAATTTTTCGGGACTTATGCTGATCTCAAATACACATCAGCAGGTACCAATAGGTAAGAAAAGTTGGTTTTGTATAATATTACAAAACCAAATGCCAGATAATGTTTCCTAATAGTTGAAATTTTGGAGTCCTCATACACACACCATAATAATACCCGTATGTTGAAGCACAGTACGTCTCACTACGGTAGCCAAAATGTTCTGCGTTCCGTCAAACAGTGCGGCTTTATAGCTTACCAAAGTCGCACTAAAACATTAGGACAGATTTTTGAGTGCCTTGTGTAACGTTTTATATTCTCAATAAAACATCAGTTTTGGTGTTGCTTGCTTACGGATACTTGCATTCCAAACATATCTTTTATGTTTGACTGCCAGCTACTGGTCACACTTATCATTACACTATGTACAAAATAAAATTGCTTCAAGGTCAATAAGTACCACCAGAATTAATACGTACCTTAGGCGTATTGTCGATTTTTTGTGATGATCCGTGGCCGGATCATGTTTTGTTTAGTTATGTTCTGTTAGTTTTGGACTCCCTTAGTTCCTGTTTTGTGCACTTCTGGGTTTGTTCACGTTCACCTGCTGCCGAACACTAATCAGACAGCTCTTTATTCACGTTGCTCGCCATGCACACTCGTTCTGGCGTCATTGTTTGCGTATGCAACAATACGTTGGGTATTCCTTGTTTTCTTGGCTAATGATTCCTGTGCTAAGTTTTGGTTATTTAGCTTCTCGTGCGAACGGCACGCTTTCCTTTTGTTTGGTTCCTGTCTTTTTGTAATGTGTAGGATTTATGACAATAAATCATATTCTTACCTTCACACTTTCGTACAGAGTTGTCCGTTCTGCATCTGGGAGGAAAGACCCAGCAGTAAGTTGCAACCAGTGTTGGGACTAACGTTACTGTAACGCCGTTAGTTTCGGCGGTAACTAGTAATCTAACGCGTTATTTTTTTATATTCAGTAACTCAGTTACCGTTACTACATGATGCGTTACTGCGTTATTTTGCGTTACTTTTTATGTAGTATAAAGTGTGTTTTATCGGAGCGCTGCAGTGTCATCGTTCTGATTCTTCTTGTGTAACAAGCCGGAGAAGAGAGACCTGTGCTCTGTGTGTGTCTGGGTGTGGGGAGGGAGGAGAGGGGGGGGGGGGGGGGGCGTGTCTGATCATGGCGGAGCCAGAAGTCGAGTTTGTCAACATGGAGATATTTTCACTACTTTTCTTTTGTCGAGCACAAAGAAAATAACATTTTAGTTAAATGTAAATTGTGCTTTGGATCAAAGATCCCATCTACTGCCCAAAACAGCAATTCAAATCTGCTGAAACAAGCTACATAAGCAACATGCTTCGACTAAGCTAGTAAAGAGAGACAGAGACTCCAATGCTTCTTCACCTCCACCACCACCACTTAAGGATTAACTCTGCCTCTGCTCATCATTCAGCACTGAAGGTACACACTCTGTCAATCAATGTTCCCTCTAATTTTTCATGTGTGAGCAAACGCAAAAACTCCCTGAGCATTCAGTGGAGCCCATGTGAGCAACATCAGACGTGCACACTGTGGCTACACCAGCAGCACACCTGTCCCAAACTTGACTAAATAACAAGTTACATCTCCATCGTTCGATCCATTTTCTACCGCTTGTCCCTTTCGGAGTTGCTGGAGCCTATCTCAGCTGCATTCGGGCGGAAGCCAGGGTGCACCCTGGACAAGTCCCCACCTCATCCCAGGGCCAACACAGATAGACAGACAACATTCTCTTATTATTATAATCAAATGACAGCAGTCATTTCCATTTCTAATATAAGTGTTTAGGCCCACTTACAATGACAATAACAAAAAATATTGTTTTTCATGAACTGTGTACTTGTATTGTTTGTCCGTGTGGAGGTCCTGCTTTGGAAATAATTTGTACCCCTTTCAGACATTGCATTTAGTTCCCATTAAAACATTCACATGTTGCACAATGAGATGTAAGCAGCGGATCATGTGTACATACATTCCTGCAACTTCCTGTTTGTAAAAAATATATTTTTATTAGTTTTTATTTAATATACTAACAGCATTTCATGATTAATATTTAAAAATTAAGATTCCTAATAAATGACACTAGAATAAGCACACATTTGATTGGTAAATCATAGTGTAAAGACCTGGAATGACACTTTATGTGTGGTGTTGGAGTTGTCCGACTTTTTGTGCGGCTGTAAACGCATCACTGGCTAAGTGCCATATATGCATGTGTTGGCGCAAGTGAGAAAGAGCGAGCGGCTGCTGTTGATATAACAAAGTTGCTTTTGGTCTGGTTTGTACTGCAGAAAATGACCACTTTGGCTAGATATAATTTTATTTACTAATGTTTTGGTGATGTGTTTATGGCCGACAATAAAGAGTTTTGCTCAGTAAAGTGATCGATGGAATTCATGTCCTCAAAGCGTCTCGACAGACGTTACAATATTTGAACAATGATGACGAAAACTGTTTTCTCTGTCGTGTCCGTGTTGTGTCGAAAATTGTTATGCGCTTATTTTTTTATTTGATTTTGTGCGTGGCATAGATTTGTCGTGCGCAGAGGACGCTTGAGCAGTGTGCAATTGCACAGGCGCGCACCTTAGAGTGAACGTTGCTGTCAATTCTCTTATATACTCTTTCATCCTAGACTTCTAGAGTGTTTGATTATCACATCACTCTAAATGTATAGACTATAAAGTTCCCAAACATAAAGAGGGATCCTAGTGGGCCAGGCCAATATTTCCTTATCTCTAAACTAAAACTGGGGAAATGTGTAGAGTGTTCTGGGCTTCAGACATGATTTTGTGTCAGAATTCCTTGAGGAAAAAATGCCTGGTTAGGCTTTGTGTATGTAGTGTGTGCCTTTCTTGGTTTACAGCTATGCTGTTATTATGCTGTTTGTTACTCATGTATGTTATGTTGCAGCTATTTAAAATAGTTTTGTCAATTTGTTCTGGCCAGAAACCAATTGGCCTTTGTGACATATCTTTGTCTTTGTGTGTTGTATGTAGAGCACATTGCTTAGCAGAGTTCAGTGATGCAAATGCATGTCAAGTTGATCAACAGATTGTATTATTCTCCAGTGCAATGGGAGCCTTAAAAAAAGAAGAAGAAAAAAATAAGTAACTAAATAGTTACTTTTCACAGTAACGCATTACTTTTTGGTGTAAGTAACTGAGTTAGTAACTGAGTTACTTTTGAAATAAAGTAACTGTAACTAGTTACTGGTTCTCAGTAACTAACCCAACACTGGTTGCCACCCACATGTGACATTTTTGAGAAAATGAAAGGATTTTAAGTGCGCCTTCTAGTCCAAAAATACTATAAATAAAATTAAAAAAAAATTTCAATTCAGATTACAAAGACCTACATAAACATCATACTTAACAGACTCTTTTTGTATTTTATTTTATTTTTTACAATTGCTTCTAAAAACATATTTTATTATGTGATGTTTTTCAAAAAACATGACAAGCCTGTCACTGAGTAGCAGCCTTGCACAACTCTTTTTCTGTGCTCGACATGTTGCCACGGTGACAACTGTGTCTCCATGACCCTGTTGTCAACATAAAGGACTTTAGAATTCAATATGTCTGCCTTATTTTTGGTCCAAACAGTATAAAAAAGACACAACATTTTTTTTTACTAATTTAAAGGACAGTGCACAGAAACATTAAGCTCAAAGACAGATATGCTCTGCACCAGATTATAGCTAAATAGCTCATTTACATCTGTAGCCCCTGGCTACCTAAATTAAAGAGATACAAAAAACATGCAATAAAATTATAACAATACAATTATACTATAGCATGTAGTCAAATTAAGAAAAGTCATAAACTGCCCTTTCATTGACACATACTTATACAATGCAACCACACCTCATTTACATCATCACACAGACAATACATGCTCTTGTTCACATCTGTCATCATTTGTAAAAACAACCATGATTTTAACACACACACCTCAGTTTACAACATGTTCTCATGCATAAATATAATACACATTAAGTTGACATGTCAAACATAGTGCCCACCTCAGTGACCGTGTGAGCAGCTTTGATTGTCTTTCTTTGGAGCACATGACAAAAGCAACACGTTCACCTACTCAATCGTTCATTTATGATCCACCCCAAAAGCCAAACATAATAAAGACACTAAGTGAGAAAGTGAGCAACAGAGGCTGCACATGGGAAAACAAGCCCATTTCTGTCTACCCAGTTCTCTCATTTCAAATACCTAAATTATTTGCAGATTTATTGTCGTGTAGAGTGATCTGCATACATGGCTATTGATGCACTATTAAAAACAAGGTTGGTAATAAAAATAAAGAAGAGCAGAGGACCAAAGTAGCTGCCTTGGGGAACGCAGCAGTCTGATGTGTGTCACATAGAGGTTGCCGGGACAGGGTGTGTCTCATCATCCATCCAGAGGGCACTGTGCTAAAAGGGTTCATTTGAACTAAACTGTTTTTTGTCTTATGAATAAAGTTTAGGTAAAGCAGGGCAGACTTTTGCTGGCACTTTCATCCTAAAATGTGTGCCCTAAATATCTCATGCTTTATTTGGTCTCTTTTTCTTGAACCTAGTAATTCCTCTTTTATCTACTTTTGCTGGCCTCCAGTCACTACAGACGTGACTACATATCACTTTTTGCTCATTTAATTTAAAATGAATTTTAAAATAACACTCTCTTGGATGCACTAATATATACTGTTTTTTTTAGTTTTTTTTTAGTGCATCCTAAGAGAATAGCTGTTCTATTAACAAGAGAACAAAATATGTGGATGTATCCTGCACATTTTTTTCCATATAGATAGACAAATAAGTGTATAGTTAGCTCTACTGTACTAGTTGTAACCTATTACTTTGTGACCTTGCGCACCTTTTTTTCCACAATTCCACTTCCTCCCTGCCATCTTACTCGTCAATTAGTTTCATATCTGCCATCACTAAATGTCGCTCTTATCTGTTCCGTGTTTGCACATTCCCTGCATCAGGGTGATCACACACACACACACACACACACACACACACACACACACACACACACACACACACACACACACACACACACACACACACACACACACTCACTCACGCACTAAATCTGTCTAAACTGCAGCCGACATCAGCACGGACCAGATGGAGAACAAACGCTGTGTCGAGTATGTTTGCTGCGCTGACGCAGAGATAAACGCTAATACCGTCGTCAATGTGATTGTTGTTGAAAAAGTGTTAGTTCCAGGATCTAGTGTCCTCTGATGAAACCTGGTTGAAGTGGACCATTTTATACTACATGTTGTAAAGTGGACAAACTTATGGTATACCCTTAAAATGTGTAATTAAGTCGATGAGCCTAGAATGTGCACTAAACTTAAATGCAAGTTATATTTTGGGCAATCCAGATGATGGACTTCATATAGTATTGTAACCCTAATAATTAAAGGGACCATTTTATTATATTTAATTTACATTTAAAACACTTCCGTGTGGTCTAGTAGACATGTACATAACATGTAATGGTGGTTAGTTTATTAGCTTTCTCTTTCAATGCTTTTCAGTCCCACAATCTTTGAGTATACAGACAAGTTGCATGGTATTATAATGTCTGTCTGTCTGCCTATTCCAAAAGACTACTGTATGTACAACCCAATACAGCCCGTTAAAGGCCTACTGAAACCCACTACTACCGACCACGCAGTCTGATAGTTTATATATCAATGATGAAATCTTAACATTATAACACATGCCAATACGGCCGGGTTAACTTATAAAGTGACATTTTAAATTTGCCGCTAAACTTCCGGTTCGAAACGCCTCTGAGGATGACGTATGCGCGTGACGTAGACCGGGGAACACGGGTATGCCTTCCACATTGAAGCCAATACGAAAAAGCTCTGTTTTCATTTCATAATTCCACAGTATTCTGGACACCTGTGTTCGTGAATCTGTTGCAATCATGTTCATTGCATTATGGAGAAGGAAGCTGAGCAAGCAAAGAAGAAAGTTGTCGGTGCGAAATGGACGTATTTTTCGAACGTAGTCAGCAACAACAGTACACAGCCGGCGCTTCTTTGTTTACATTCCCGGAAGATGCAGTCAAGATGGAAGAACTCGGATAACAGAGACTCTAACCAGGAGGACTTTTGACTTCGATACACAGACGCCTGTAGAGAACTGGGACAACACAGACTCTTACCAGGATTACTTTGATTTGGATGACAAAGACGCAGACGTGCTACTGTGAGTATGCAGCTTTGGCTTCTAAACATTTGATCGCTTGACCGTATGTGCGCAACTTTTTTTTGCGTATGTACGTAACTTTTTAAAAATATATAAGCTTTATGAACCTTGGGTTAGGTGAACGGTCTTTTGGGCTGAGTGATTGTGTGTGTTGATCAGGTGTTTGAATTGTATTGGCGTGTTCTATGGAGCTAGGACCTAGCAGAGGAGCTAGGAGCTAGCGTAACAAACACGCGGGTGTTTTTATGCAGGATTAATTTGTGGCATATTAAATATAAGCCTGGTTGTGTTGTGGCTAATAGAGTATATATATGTCTTGTGTTTATTTACTGTTGTAGTCATTCCCAGCTGAATATCAGGTCACCCCCGGCTCTCACAGCATCTTCCCTATCTGAATAGCTTCAACTCCCCACTAGTCCTTCACTTGCACTTTACTCATCCACAAATCTTTCATCCTCGCTCAAATTAATGGGGAAATTGTCGCTTTCTCGGTCCGAATCTCTCTCACTTCATGCGGCCATCATTGTAAACAATAGGGAACTTTGCGTATATGTTCAACTGACTACGTCACGCTACTTCCGGTAGGGGCAAGCCTTTTTTTTATCAGATACCAAAAGTTGCAATCTTTATCGTCGTTGTTCTATACTAAATCCTTTCAGCAAAAATATGGCAATATCGTGAAATGATCAAGTATGACACATAGAATAGATCTGCTATCCCCGTTTAAATAAAAAAAATTCATTTCAGTAGCCCTTTAAGCTACAATGCTACATTGCCAACATATTACATTTTGTCAATCTACTGCGACTGGACTAACTCTTTCACTGCCTCCATCATTGTCATAAATTATAGAAATTGTGCAATTAAATGTAGTTTTGGGTAAATCTTTCTGTATGTTGCCCTCGGACCGACGCAGGTTTCTCAGCCTTGCAGGCTCTGTGCTTCATGCCCGATACTCTGAGTAGGTACATTGTTTCGAAACAAAAAAGTTAAGTAGGCACTTCTAACTTCTTCAACTTCTTTTTAATACAACCAATTGCCAATACGTGGACTGTGAGGGTTTCGTTTTCCAGAGATGCAAGTAAAGCTGGATCGGACATGGCTTGGAGATGAGTACATAGTTATTTTAACACTATAAACTACAAAAAAGGGTGCAAAAAAAAGGGTGCAAACAAAAGGCGCGCACAAGGCGGAAGTACAAACTTGACTAATGAAAACAAATCTAGCACAAAGGCAGAAACTATGAACATGAAACTAAAGTCACTAACTGTGGCATTAATAACAAAAACTTACTTGGCAGAGCAGGAATCTATGGCATGGAACACGTAATCAATGGAGTCACAGGGATAACAGCGTTAGCATGGGTGTCAGAAGTAATGTCGCCAGGCTGACTTCCTGGCAACAATGGGCTTAAATAATACAGACATGATTTGTGACAGGTGTGTGAGTGCAAAACGTAAGACAGGTGAAACTAATGAGTAGTCATGGTGACAAGGCAAGGGAGTGAAAGCAAGAACTAAAAAGTGTCCAAAAACCAAGCAGAACATAACTAAACAAAAACATGATCAACAGACATGACACAAATAACAGAAAATGTTTGGTCTTCGGGTCTCAATGTGAACATATTTTAGTTTGGACTACAAATGATGCTAGGGAAAATAAAAATGGCAGACTCACGTAGAGGTCTTCCAGCAAACAACTACTATGACAGCTAGGGAAATGTCACAAATCTCTAAAGGCTTGTTGGGAACAAAGCAAAACGATCTCCTAAATATCTTCTCAACGCCTCCATGGTTTGAATTCACATTTCGGCATTTATGAGGATCCCAAATACACAAAAACAGGAGCCAACAGGCAAGAACAAATGCTTTTGCATTACAGAGGTTCTCTGCAATTTTCTACAAATCTAAGACTTTCTAGGACCATATTGAAAATAATTTAAGACCTTTTCACATCCATATGGACAAAAAACTACAAAGACATGAACGGAAATCAGAGGGCCAGAGTTAATTGTAAGCATATGAATTCATTCACTGCTCTTTCACATTTAATTACAAAATGGTTAAACTGACCTAATACACCAAAAGCTCTATCGTAAACTAATTGAAAAAAAATATTAGCAAATATAACAGCCATTTTTCAGATATGTCATAGAAGTGTTAGTAAGCAAACAAAGGCTCCTAATTTAGCTGCCGACGTATGCAGTAACAGATTGTGTCATTTTCCATTCTATTATTTTGTCAAAATTATTAAGGACAAGTGGTAGAAAATGAATTATAAATCTACTTGTTCATTTACTGTTAATATCTGCTTACTTCTCTTTTAACATGTTCTATCTACACTTCTGTTAAAATGTAATAATCACTTATTCTTCTGTTGTTTGATACTTTACATTAGTTTTGGATGATACCACACATTTGGGTATCAATCCGATACCAAGTACTCACAGCATCATACATTGGTCATATTCAAAGTCCTCATGTGTCCAGGGACATATTTCCTGAGTTTATAAAGATAATATACATTTTAAAATAACGAAAGAAGATGTTGTGATGCCAAAAAATATCGACGTAATCATAGTAGTATCAACTAGATACGCTACTGTACTTGCTATCATTACAGTGGATGTTAGGTGTAGATCCACCAATGGTGTTTGTTTACATGTTGACGCCGGTTAGCTACGGTGTGTAGTGAAGCATGTTTAGCTATTCCTCGACCTGCAGGGACCGGTACTTTTCAGAGGCGGTATAGTACCGAATTTCATCAAAATTCATTAGTATCGCGGTACTATACTAATACCGGTATACCGTACAACCCTACATTACAGTAATCGAGACGAGGCGTAACGAACGCATGAATAATGATATCAGCATCGGTGGTGGACAAAATGGGACGAGTTTTAGCGATATTACGGAGATGAAAGAAGGCTGTTTTAATAACACTCTTAATGTGTGACTCAAACAAAAAAGTTGGGTCGAAGATAATACCCAGATTCTTTACCGAGTAGCTTTATATAATTGTTTTGTTGTCAAATGTTAAGGTGGTATTTAGGTATTAAAAACATCATGTGTTGCCTTCATTATAAGACTTATATAAGACGTCTATATTTTTGCAGCTCCAAATTAATTTTGGTCCAGTATGGCTCTTTGAACATTTTGGGTTGCCGACCCTTGATCTAGTGGTACACCAAATAATAAGTACAGTGTTTTGTTTTCCTATATTAAAACAGTGTTACTGTTCAAACTGAGCATATTGTTACACTACCCAAAAATGTTAAATATACTTGTTAAATAAAACCTTTGCCTTGTTTTTAATGAACACTTAGGCATACTACGCTACTCTTTTTTAATGTTGGTCATTATGGTGGTACTTGGAGAGCCAAGATTTTTCTGAGGTGATACTTGGTGAAAAAAGTTTGAGAACCATCGGCCTATATGAATTAGAATAATCATCATGTATTGTATAATAGTATTTACACTTGAGTATTTGTAAATATTTATACGGTTCAGCAAACCCTGCTTTGATGAGTTGAGTCTGTGTATGCAGTTTCTCGTCACAAAAACTCACACATATTGTTTCACAATATTTAGTAAGTCAAGTGAATTATATTGATATAGTGCCTTTCTCTGGATACTCAAAGCGCTTTACGTAGTAAAACCCCTTATCGACATCTTTAAGCTACATTTAAACCAGTGTGGGTGACACCGGGAGCAGGTGGGTAAAGTGTCTTGCCCAAGGACACAACGACAGATGGTGGAAGCGGGGATCGAACCTTAAACCCTCAAGTTACTGGCACGGCCGCCTTACCAACCAAGCCATGCCATGGTGGAATGAAATATTAAGTCGATGCATATTTGTATTGTAAGTGTCTTCTTGTTTTTTTAAAGCGTTGCCAAATGAAGCAGGGTGAGTTTCTTTGACAGAGCTCAGAGGACGCCTACACACACACACACACACGCACACACGCACACACGCACAGCTGTAGATTAGAGGTTCCGAAAGAAAGACATGCTCGCTGCAAAACTCGGCAATGCCTAACGTGACCTCATACCCCAACATGGAGGTTGAAAGAAGGCTTGAAAAACAACATCCTGCTTGTTACTTTGTACGTCCCCCAGACAAAAATGAAGCACAATGAATTGGAAATTGCATCCACAGAGGAGAAAAACGACTGCAAATAAATAGAGCGCTACATGGAACATCAATTCATCTCAGCATGGGACCAGCATGAGATGAGACACGGAATCTATGCTTTTCTGTTCAATATGTTTTCATACATGAAAGTACAGTATTTCACATTTTCATATTCATATGAAGCTTCATGATCCCTGGGAGAGGAGGAATGCGTAATTTTGGTCATCTAGTTTGATAAACGGTTTTCTTACGCCCCACTCTTGTATGTTTTTTTTCTGGTTTTCATGAACTGTCTTGTTTATCGGACAGACGAAGACTGCACATTACAATCTAGTCCTGTGTATCTTTACGCAGAAACGACTGCCCAATCAAAGAATCTCGCGTATTTGTGCTTTTTTATCGACTACGGCTGCAAAAAAAAGAACCACCATGGGGCCAAAGAAAATTGTGAGTGGCAGCACTTTGATGAAGCACATGAGAAACAGTGTCGAATTCAAGAACAAACCGGTAGCAAAGTATAGAGGTGGTGTCAGTGTGGCTTTCCTATCCCCTCCCATACCCCCTACGGGCTCTCTGGTCAAAGTTGAATGTATCAAATGTGATTAATATTTAATGGTCCACAATGAAAACATGGGTATACCGTACATGTGGTATGTGGGCTTGTATTAAGCCTCAGGGAGTTGAACGCCCCTGCCTTACATAGTTCCGGGTCACCCTTGGGCAAGGTGTAGCACCCGAATGCCCCCCCCATCAGGGTTACGATACCCCCCATGAACTACACTAAAAGAGGATGCGTTACCCGGCCCGGAGGAAGCCCGGGGCCCTCCTCCGGAGCTAGGCCCGGAGGTAGGGCTCGTCAGCGAGCGCCTGGTGGCCGGGCTTGCCACGGAGCCCGGCCGGGCACAGCCCGAAGAAGCTACGTGGACACGCCATCTTCTCTGCCACGTGGGCCCACCACCCGCGGTCGGAACCAGTGGGGTCGGGTGCGCTGCCAAGTGGATGGCGGTGAAAGTGGAGGCTCCGGACGGACCAATTCGGGGCGGCAGAGGCTGACTTTCGGGACGTGGAACGTCTCTACGCTGGTGGGGAAGGAGCCTGAGCTGGTGCGAGAGGTGGAGCGCTACCGGTTGGATCTGGTGGGGCTTACCTCTACGCATAGCAAGGGCTCTGAAACCACACTCCTGGACAAGGGATGGACCTTGTTCACTTCTGGAGTTGCTCAGGGTGTGAGGGCACAGGCGGGTGTGGGGATACTCACGAGTCCCCGGCTGAGTGCCTGTACGTTGGAGTTCACCCCAGTGGACAAGAGGGTCGCCTCCCTTCGCCTTAGGGTTGGAGGGGGGAAAACTCTGACTGTTGTTTGTGCATACGCACCAAACAGGAGTTCAGAGTATTCAGCCTTCTTGGATACCTTGCATGGGGTCCTGTATGGGGCGCCGGCAGGGGATTCCATAGTCTTGCTGGGGGACTTCAACGCGCACGTGGGCAATGACAGTGATACTTGGACTGGCGTGATTGGGAGGAACGGTCTCCCTGATCTGAACCTGAGTGGTGGATTGTTATTGGACTTCTGTGCTAGTCACGGACTTGCGATAACAAACACCATGTTCAAGCATAAGGATGCTCATAGGTGTACCTGGTACCAGAGCACCCTAGGCCAAAGATCAATGATCGATTTTGTAATCGTATCAGCTGATCTGAGGCCGTATGTTTTGGACACTCGGGTGAAGAGAGGGGCTGAACTGTCAACTGATCACCATCTGGTGGTGAGTTGGGTTAGATGGCGGGGGAAACCTCTGGACAGACCTGGCAAACCCAAGCGTGTAGTGCGGGTGAACTGGGAACGTTTGGAGGAGTCCTCTGTCCGGAAAGACTTCAACTCACACCTCCGGCGGGACTTCTCTGCCATCCCTGTGGAGGTTGGGGACATTGAACAGGAATGGGCAATGTTCAAAGCCTCTATTGCTAAAGCTGCAGATGCGAGCTGTGGCCAGAAGGTCTTAGGTGCCTCAAGGGGCGGTAACCCTCGAACACCCTGGTGGACAGTGGTGGTCAGGGAAGCCGTCCGACTGAAGAAGGAGTCCTACCGGGGTATGTTATCCCAGGGGACTCCGGAGGCAGTTGCAAGGTACCGGCGGGCCCGAAGGGCAGCGGCCGTGGCTGTGGACGAGGCTAAGCAGAGGGTGTGGGAGCAGTTCGGGGAATCCATGGAGAAGGACTATCGGGCGGCACCAAAGCTGTTCTGGAAGACCATACGGCACCTCAGGAGGGGGAAGCAGGGAACCATCCAAGCTGTGTACGGCAAGGATGGGACTTTGCTGACTTCAAGTGAGGAAGTCGTGGGGCGTTGGAAAGAGCACTTTGAGGAACTCCTGAACCCAAATACATCAGACACACCCTCCCTGATAGGAGCAGGGCCTGAGGATGATGGGGGATCGACGTTGATCTCTCGGAGTGAAGTCACTGAGGTAGTTAGACAACTCCACAGTGGCAAAGCTCCGGGGGTTGACGAGATCCGTCCAGAAATGCTGAAGGCTCTGGGTGTTGATGGGCTGTCTTGGTTGATACGCCTTTTCAACATTGCGTGGAAGTCTGGGACAGTGCCGAGGGAGTGGCAGACTGGGGTGGTGGTTCCCCTTTTCAAAAAGGGGGACCAGAGGGTGTGTGCTAATTACAGGGGTATCACACTACTCAGCCTCCCTGGGAAAGTTTACGCCAAGGTACTGGAAAGGAGGGTCCGGCCGATAGTCGAACCTCAGATTCAAGAGGAGCAATGTGGATTCCGTCCTGGTCGTGGAACAACTGACCAACTCTTTACGCTTGCGGGAATCCTGGAGAGGGCCTGGGAGTATGCCTATCCAGTCTACATGTGTTTTGTGGATTTGGAGAAGGCGTATGACCGCGTCCCTCGGGAGATCTTGTGGGAGGTGCTGAGGGAGTACGGAGTGAGGGGAACCCTGTTGAGGGCCATCCAATCTCTGTACAACCAAAGCGAGAGTTGTGTCCGGGTGCTTGGATGTAAGTCGGATCCGTTTCCAGTGGGGGTTGGTCTCCGCCAGGGCTGCGCTCTGTCACCTATCCTGTTTGTGATTTTCATGGACAGGATTTCTAGGCGGAGTCGTGGCCATGGCGGAGAGGGTATACGTCTCGGGGGGCTAAAGGTTGCGTCACTGCTGTTTGCAGATGATGTGGTCCTGATGGCACCTTCGGTTCGTGACCTTCAGCTCTCACTGGATCGGTTCGCAGCCGAGTGTTCAGCGGCTGGAATGAGGATCAGCATCTCCAAATCTGAGGCCATGGTTCTCAGCAGGAAACCGATGGTTTGTACAGTCCGGGTAGGGGACAGGACTCTGTCCCAGGTGGAGGAGTTTAAGTATCTCGGGGTCTTGTTCACGAGTGAGGGAAAGATGGAGAAGGAAATCAGCCGGAGAATCGGAGCAGCTGGGGCAGTATTGCAGTCTCTCTGCCGCACTGTTGTGACGAAACGGGAGCTGAGCCAGAAGGCAAAGCTCTCGGTCTACCGAGCTATCTACATTCCTACTCTCACCTATGGTCATGAAGTGTGGGTAATGACCGAAAGAATAAGATCGCGGATACAAGCGGCCGAAATGAGTTTCCTCAGAAGGGTGGCTGGCATCTCCCTTAGAGATAGGGTGAGAAGTGCAGTCACCCGAGAGAGACTCGGAGTAGAGCCGCTGCTCCTTCGCTTGGAAAGGAGCCAGCTTAGGTGGTTCGGGCATCTCGTGCGGATGCCTCACGAGCGTCTCCCTAGGGAGGTCCTCGTTGCACGTCCCACTGGGAGGAGGCCCCGCGGCAGACCAAGGACCAGATGGGGGGATTACATCTCCTCTCTGGCCTGGGAACGCTTCGGGATTCCCCAGGAGGAAGTCGCAAATGTTGCTCTGGAGAGGGAAGTCTGGGGGTCTTTGCTGGAGCTGCTGTCCCCGCGACCCGATTCCGGATAAGCGGTTGAAGATGGATGGATGGATGGATGGACAATGAAAACAAGCCTTTTGGCTTTTTGTGCCATCCATTTGCCTTTTAAAAGCATTACATGGATTCAATTAGTTAAGATGTCAATAGACTTCTCAATCAATCAATCAATCAATGCCAAGTTAAAAGCAGGGCCACCTCTTGTTAAATTGGAGCCCTAAGCAGAATTTCATTCTGAAGCGCTTTTCATTGAAAGGTAACATTTTTCAAAGCAAAAAATATAACAAGAACACCAGCTTATGTTACTATTAGTGGTTTAACAGAACACATTTGTTTGACAATTTGTCTATATTTTTCACAATTACACAGTTTACATAATAAAAAATGTTTACTGGGCATAATAAAACGATTGGTGTTTACGACGGTCACTCCCCCGGTCTCGTCAAGACGTAGGTGCAGGGAGCGCGTGCACACATGCAAAAACTGTCCAGGAATCGCAACAAACAATTTGCAGTCATGTTGTTGTTACGATAGAACTTAATGACAACTTAAAATTGCTATTATTAGCTAACAACACCCAAAGCTAATGCGTGCACATTTGTTACGTACGTACGTAATTATGTCTGAGAAGCCGTATGAGGGCGGGATATACTGTGTAAAATACATCGCAAAGTGTGCGCCCTCTCAGCATCTGTGCATATGTTGCAAAAACCTTTTTTTAATGAAATTGTTTTTATACTTAAAAAAAAACCAAAAAAAAAACCTTGAATCTAATTTGATGCATGTTTTGTACTAAAACTAATTTCAATGTTTTAGTGCAAAATGACAAATTGAACATGTTACGTTAGGTATGTTACTGACACATCACCAGCCGGCATTGGTTCCAAGTTTATCAGCACAGGTGTAACACTGTGCGCCACGGGGCACAATCAGAACAGCTGAGGAAATGTTCCATTATATTCTTGCCAGTGACAAAGCAGTGAAATGCGGTAAGATGTCATCTGAAGCACTCTGTCGTTCATTAAAGGACTTTTTAGATTTGATTCTTCACGCAAAATGCTCAGCGCATGATCTGCGTTTAGGGAAGCGGGGCCCTAGGTAAAAGTAATGTTTAATGTTCATTTAAGCCAGGGGTGTCAAACTCATTTCAGCTCAGGGGCCGCATGGAGGAAAATGTGTTCCCAAGTGGGCCGGACTGTTAAAATCATGGCACGATAACCTAAAAATAAAGACAACTTCAGATTGTTTTCTTTTCCGGAAAAAATAGCGCAAGCACATTCTGAAAATGTAGATATCAATGCTTTGTTTTTTTATTTTTTACACTTACATGATAGCATTTATTTGTCATTATTTATACTTTCTGAATAAACTATGTGAGGATTGTTGATCAGTCAAATAGATGGAATTGAGTCTAGCAGAAATTTTAAATGCCCCCGTTGTTGGTCATTTTAATCTATCAGAAGATTAAATTAATAACAATATCATAATCAAATTACAGGACGTTATTAAAGTAATTTACTAATTTTCCTCAACTGATATACTAACATCATGTGGTTTATTCTGTGCATATATGTGTGTAGCATCATCTTCAACAACATTTGTGAATTTGGACTCATTTCATTAATCGCACATGAAGTTAGAAGGGGATACATATTGTATCAGCATATAACATATTAATGTGCACCCAAAACATGTGTCCCCATTACCAACAACATCTTTGACAATCAAGGCATGAAGGTACCTATCCACATTTTGTATACTGTCACTAATAAACAGCGCGAGTATGTTGTGTCCAAACACGGAAACTTAAGCTCTATCTTAACACTACACATGGCTCCGCCCCCTCTGAGGTCATGTGCGCTCTGGCTGCAGAGGATACAAAGACTTGCAATTGTGACATCTGGTGGACACATTTAGAAAAGCAGTTTCTTTCATTCAAACATTTCCGCTCACTTTTATTCTCCGCAAACTCATCTCGCGGGCCGTGTAAAACCTGGGTAAAACCACGGGCCGTATGTTTGACAGCCCTATTTTAAGCATTGCATTGTTTTCTGCATGTACAACTATAATTACTTTCCCTAAAATGTGTTTTGTGTTAATAATTTTGGGTGTTACTTTCTGTTACTTTTTAGGGGAAACATGTATTCAATTTTTGTAGGATTTTAATTTATTTTTTTTAATGGATTACTAATGAAAACCGAGGTAGCACTGTGTGTTCCGTAATGCCGGATTACTTTAAGTTTCTTTAATTTTGAAACAAGTTTCTCAAAAGAAATTATGTAAATTAAAACTGTTAAGAGAAGTTAATCACCATATCAAAAAGTGGTTAGAACTGCTTCAAATCAACTACAAGTACTCCAGTAGTGCCTACCTACTGGCAGAAATGCATTCATGCAATAACTGTTTTATTATTATTTTTTATTTTTATTTCATTTTATTTATTTATTCAATTATTTAAAAAATTTAATGATTTATTTGTGTGTGGCGTCTCGCGGGTTTTGCTTCCTGTTGGTTGCGGTCCGTGCCCGTGTGGCCCGACCTTGCGCTGTGGGGTCTGTGTTAGTGGATTGATGCGGTGGTGGCGCAGCCCCCTTGTCTGGTCTAGATGCTGTGTCTCGGTTGTTTGGACGGTGGTGTGTTTGTGTGGGTCTGTGTTGGAGGGGTGGGGTATTTTGGTGGGGGAGGTGTTAATGTCTCTTGTTTGCATGTTGGCATATGGGCTGACTGGCGGCCTGGCGCTGGCTGGTCTCCATGATCCTATTGGCGTGTGGTTGCCGGTCGTAGTTTTTTCGATCGCTTTGATTTGATCGAGTGGTGCTGGCTGTCTGGGGGTATTGCAGCTGCTGTTTCTGCAGCCATTTGTTTGTGGTGTGGGCGCCTGTGGCTGCTGGGTCCGGAGCAGGAGGATGGCTGATGTTGTGACCGGTGGCAGCGCGTGCACGTGATGGTTGTCGGGGCTGACGAACTTGCCGGGTTCATATTCATTTATTGTCGTATTGTTGGGCTTGTCCGATGTGGGCCTGGGATGCCCTTGCACCCTGCCGCGCCGCCCTTCATGCCCGGTGTCATGCCGTCATCTGGCACGGGCTTGTTGGGAGTTGTCCCTGGGCTTGGGGGTGCGCGGCCACACCTCTGGGGCTTGGGGGAGGAGATCGGCTGGTTCTCAGTGGGCAGTGGGTGATCGCTGTCCCGCCGGCCTGTGTATGGATTTGTTGTTGTATTTATATGATTGTGTGTGTGTGCATGTGGATGAATGGATCTAGGTATGTAAATGTCTGTATGTGTATGTTAATATAGGTTGGTTCTCTTTCTTCCCCTCCATTTTTCTGCTTTCTTTTGTATCTCTAGTTATCATTACGTATATGTATTGTTGTATTTAAACAACTGTATTGTTGATAATAAAAGTAAATTATTGGTATTGTTCATTATCAATAGCGCTATTTCTATTGGTATTTGTATTGCTCCATTTGTAGTGTGATAATCAATCAATGTTTATTTATATAGCCCTAAATCACAAGAGTCTCAAAGGGCTGCACAAGCCACAACGACATCCTCGGTACAGAGGACGTCGATGTGAATGACTATGAGAAACTTTGGAAAGGACCGCATATGTGGGTAAAGCCCCCCCCCCCCCCCCCCCTCTAGGGGAGACCGAAGGCAATGGATGTTGAGTGGTTCTGACATAATATTGTGAAAGTCCAGTCCATAGTGGATCCAACATAATAGTGAGAGTCCAGTTCATAGTGGGGCCAGCAGGAGACCATCCCGAGCGGAGACGAGTCAGCAGTGCAGAGATGTCCCCAACCGATGCACAGGCGAGCAGTCCACCCCGGGTACCGACTCTGGACAGCCAGCACTTCATCCATGGCCACCGGACCTATGCCCCCCCCCTCACAATGGAGAGGGAGGCAGAGGAGAAAGAAAAGAAACGGCAGATCAACTAGTCTAAAAAGGGGGTCTATTTAACAGCTAGAGTATACAAATGAGTTTTAAGATGGGACTTAAATGCTTCTACTGAGGTAGCATCTCTAACTGTTACCGGGAGGACATTCCATAGTACTGGAGCCCGAATAGAAAACGCAGACTTTTTTTGGGCTATGGGAATCACTAATAAGCCGGAGTTCTTTGAACACAGATTTCTTGCCGGGACATATGGTACAATACAATCGGCAAGATAGGCTGGAGCTAGACCGTGTATTATTTTATAAGTAAGTAGTAAAACCTTAAAGTCACACCTTAAGTGCACAGGAAGCCATTGCAGGTGAGCCAGTATAGGCGTAATATGATCAAACTTTCTTGTTCTTGTCAAAAGTCTAGCAGCCGCATTTTGTACCAACTGTAATCTTTTAATGCTAGACATAGGGAGACCCGAAAAAAAATATGTTACAGTAATCGAGACGAGACGTAACGAACGCATGAATAATGATCTCAGCGTCGCTAGTGGACAAAATGGAACACATTTTAGCGATATTACGGAGATGAAAGAAGGCCGTTTTAGTAACACTCTTAATGTGTGACTCAAACGAGAGAGTTGGGTCGAAGATAATACCCAGATTCTTTACCGAGTCGCCTTGTGTAATTGTTTGGTTGTCAAATGTTAAGGTGGTATTATTAAATAAATGTTGGTGTCTAACAGAACCAATAATCAGCTTTTCCGTTTTCTTGGCATTGAGTTGCAAAAAGTTAGCGGACATTCATTGTTTAATTTCATTAAGACACGCCTCCAGCTGACTACAATCCGGCGTGTTGGTCAGCTTTAGGGGCATGTAGAGATGGGTGTCATCAGCATAACAGTGAAAGCTAACATCATATTTGCGTATGATGTCACCTAGCGGCAGCATGTAAATACTAAAGAGTGCAGGGCCAAGAACCGAACCCTGGGGAACTCCGCACGTTACCTTAACATAGTCCGAGGTCACATTGTTATGAGAGACACACTGCATCCTGTCAGTAAGATAAGAGTTAAACCAAGACAAGGCTAAGTCTGACATACCAATACGTGATATGATACGCTCTAATAAAATATTATGATCGACGGTATTGAAAGCAGCGCTAAGATCAAGAAGCACCAACATAGATGACGCATCAGAATCCATCGTTAGCAATAGATCATTAGTCATTTTTGCGAGGGCTGTCTCCGTAGAGTGATTTGCCCTGAAACCGGATTGAAAAGGTTCACAGAGATTGTTAGACACTAAGTGTTCATTTAGCTGCTGTGCAACAATTTTTTCCGAGGATTTTAGAAATAAAGGGAAGGTGGGACACCGGTCGGTAGTTTACCATGAGGTCAGGATCGAGGTTAGGTCTTTTGAGCAGAGGATGAATAACCGCTTTTTTGAATGCTAGGGGAACAGTGCCAGAGGAAAGTGATAAGTTCATAATATATAGCACTGATGGACCTAATAATACAAAAAGCTCCTTGATAAGTTTCCCAGGAAGTGGGTCAAGTAAACATGTTGTTTGTTTTATCCCACTTACACGCCGTAATAATTCCTCTAATGTTATTTCTTCCAAAAGAGAGAGACTATTTTGGAGGGCAGTATCCGTCGTATATACAGTCGTATCTGTGTTAATAGAACCCAGTTGTAGCTGGGGTGCGTTGTCTTTAATCTCCTTTCTAATGAGTTCAATTTTCTTATTAAAGAAATTCATAAAGTCATCTGCCGAGTGGGTGGAGCTACTGGGAGGAGTCCCTTGTTGGGTTAGCGATGCTACTGTACTAAACAAAAATTTAGGATAGTTTTTGTTGAGGCGGATGAGATTTGAGTAATATTTAGCTTTAGCTAAGGTAAGTATGCGTTTATAAGTTATTAAACTATCACTCCATGCTTGATGGAAAACCTCAAGTTTAGTCACGCCTCAAGTTTAGTCGCGCGCCATTTGCTTTCCAGCTTTCTACATGATAATTTATGAGCTCTAGTTTCTTCTGTAAACCATGGGGTACGCCTTTTAGGGGTCCTTTTTTGCTTTAGCGGTGCTATACTATCAATGGTTTCGCGCAGGGCGTCGTCAAAGTTGTTAGTGAGGTTATCAATAGAGCTGACATAATTTGGGAATGGTGCCACTACCGAAGGCAGTAGGTCAGCAAGCGTCATCGTTGTGGCAGCATTAATGTTGCGGCTGCTTTAGCAGTTATTATTATTAGTAGCTTGTTGACAATGAGTCAGAACTTCGAATTTTGTAAGGTAATGATCGGACATTACTTTAGTATACGGGAGTATCATAACTTTGGAGGTGGTGACACCCCTGACGAGCACTAGATCTTTCGTATTACCGTTGCGATGCGTGGGTTCATTTATTATTTGTGTAAGACCACAGCTATCAATTATAGTCTGGAGCGCCACACACTGAGGGTCCGATGGGGTATTCATATGGATAATAAAGTCCCCCATTATGATTATATTGTCGGCGTGCGTCACTAGATCAGCAACGAACTCTGAGAATTCACTGATAAAGTCTGAATAGGGTCCTGGGGGGCGGTAGATAACAGCCAGGTCGAGAGGCAGCGGTGTGACAGACCTCATAGTAAGCACCTCAAACTATTTATGTTTATTATTTAGGTTAGGGGTAAGGTTAAAGTTGTCATTGTATATTAGTGCGACACCCCCCCCCCCCCCCACCCGTTTTAAGGGGACGGGCAATATGTGCATTCGTATAGTTAAGAGGAGATACCTCATTTAGCGCAAAAAAATCGTCTGGTTTGAGCCAGGTTTCGCTAAGACCAATGACGTTAAGATTGTTGTCTCTAATGACCTCATTAACTAATAACGTTTTGGGAGACAATGATCTTATGTTTAAAAAGCCCATATTATAGGTATTGGGCTGTTTTGAGGAGTTTTTGTTGAAATTATCCATAGTAGCAATATTAACAATATTGCGTTTATTATGCGTAGTGCACTTTAAATAGTTTCGACCATATTTAGGAATTGATATGACGGGAATTTTCAGATTCTTTGCTTGGTGCTGCGATAAACTGAACGCATAATAATTTGCCACCTCAGTAGAATGCATGTCTACCTCTGACACAGTCACAACAGAAAAAACAGATGCTCATTGTCATTTCTGTATTACTATTTATTTCGCTAACTGCTTCTTTGCTATCGCTTTTACCATCATATTTGTACATATCATATTTGCTGATGTTGCCCTATTGTTGTTGTTGTTATTGTTGTGTTTGCTGTTGTTGTTTTTGTCTCTCTGTCTTATCCCCCTCTTGTCCCCACAATTTTCCCCTCTGTCTTACTTTTTTTCTCTTTCTATCCCCTCCTGCTCCGGCCCGGCTGCACCAAATAATAATATAAATACATTTAATAAAGTCAAATACAAATAAGGCAACAAGATAAGTATCCCACACTTTTCTTTTGTAAAGTAAATCTGAACAGCCGAAATGGGCATCTACATCTGCTATATGATTTGCCTGAGAAGCTGGACAGGACAAAAAAATAAATAAAAAATTAAAATAAATAACTGTTTTTCATTTTCCAAGTTCAATAGGTATTCCGTGTAACAAGGTTGTGATTCAAATGAACTGAAACTGTTCATTCTTCCAGTCGATCTTGAACTTCCACTCAGGGACTTGCTGCTAGAGTGCTAAATTACATCCATTTGTGAACAGACTCGCATTGCAGAAATAACTCTCAATCGAGCCCTTAAGAACACATTTGTAATTCCTTCCTTCCTCCCTCACGCTCCTTCATTAGGAGACCAAATGGTATTTGTTGGGTGAACATTGATTAGTATTCCGTCGGCACTAATTTAATTTGTCCCGCTAATACAAAAATGGAACGGCAATCAACAAATAACGGCAAAATAAACAACAGTGAGGCGCATACACAAAAATAAGATGAGCAAAGCTGTTTTGGGCTTGATTGGATTCAGATGTACTTCATAAAAAAAAACAAGGCAAGTTGTACATGGAAAATTGAATGAAAAGTTGGCTGGACATATTTGATCTCAAGTTTCAAAATCCTATTACAGTGATCCTCAACAGGCGGACCGCGGTCCATGTCCGGACCCAGCGACGTGTCCGTCCGGACCCAGCACGAATTATTATTTTTTTTTAATAATTATAATTATTATAAAAAAATATAATAATTGTATTTATCTTTGAATTATCGCTAGCGCAAGTCAACGTTCTTTGTTGTTTTTAGTCAAATATCTCCACGTTTCCGTTACACTTCTCCGAGTCTCACGGAGTGAGAGCGAGAGAACGCCTCTCTGATTGGCTGCGGAATCAGCCAATCAGACTATGGGTGTCATCTCTATCACAACAACGCGCTGATAGGCTGTTACCACCTGGGTGATACAGCGCTCATGTCACATGCATGGAACCTTCGCTACATGCACACAGTTGTCTCGTATCGCTATTTTGCTAAATGTTCACTCGTCAGTCACTGAATGTGAATCAAATCACAATGGCATGCTCCAAGTTGGCTCAGGCTGGTAGAAGAAAGGTGGACAGGGAAAACCGACGTTTCAAGGAAGAATGGACAGAGCAATATGTTTTCATCCTACCTACTGCAAGTACCAAACCAATGTGTCTAATATGCAACAGTACTGTTGCTCTGGTGAAAAGTGAAAATCTGAAACGTCACTATCTGAAAGAGCACCGCGAATTTGAAGAGACATTTCCTCATGATTCAGAGCTAAGACAAAAAGAAATCATGAGGCTGAAAAAGTCATATGAAACATCAAGCAAGATTTTTGTTAAATCTATGACACAACAACAAATAGCAACAGAGTGCTCACTCAGAGTGGCATGGGTTTTGGGTAAACACAAGAAGCCATTCTCTGGTGCAGAAATAATTCAATAATGCTTGACTGAAGTGATGGGTGCCATGTTAGAAGGCAAAGAAAAGGAGGAAATGAAAGCTAAAATAAATCAAATCCCACTCTCTGATGCCACAGCTACCAGACGTACTCAAATATTTATTTTATTTCAGTTCTTATTTATTTTTGTTTCAAAGAAAATCTTTAATGTATTTTATTGGATACTTATTTTATTTTTGTTAATTTTAAGAAAATGTTAAACTACTACCTACCTCCTGCCAGGGACGCCGCTAGGGATTTTGGGCCCCCTGTATTATAATTTCATCATCATTAGGGGCCTCTCTGGGCCCCCCTCCATCATGGGCCCCTAGAATCGGTCTCCTTTACCTCCCCTTTTCGGCGCCCCTGCCTCCTGCTACTATATAAGTTTGACCGATAATAAACGGACCCAGCCTGTTTCAAAATAACATTTGTGGACCTTCAAGATTTGTACTTGAGGACCCCTGTCCTATTAGTTATTTTAAACATATACAGTAGGGATGTATATCGTAAGGAATTTATTGATACGATACGAATATCGATATTCCTTATCGATACCGGTAGTCCATCCATCCATCCATCTTCTTCCGCTTATCCGAGGTCGGGTCGCAGGGGCAGCAGCCTAAGCAGGGAAGCCCAGACTTCCCTCTCCCCAGCCACTTCGTCTAGCTCCTCCCGGGGGATCCCGAGGCGTTCCCAGGCCAGCCGGGAGACATAGTCTTCCCAACGTGTCCTGGGTCTTCCCCGTGGCCTCCTACCGGTCGGACGTGCCCGAAACACCTCCCTAGGGAGGCGTTCGGGTGGCATCCTGACCAGATGCTCAAACCACCTCATCTGGCTCCTCTCGACCGGTAGTCATCGGTACTTATATCGGTACTATATGTAATTTGTGTAAATAAAGATTTGAAAAATGCATTTTTATTATTACAAGAGGTTGCAACATCTTGATGTAACATCTCACAACAGGGAAGTATTTGATCAACACCTGCTTTTTAGGTCTCAAACAAGTCAACCATGTTTGCATGTGCAAGGTGCCATGCAGTTGTTGTGTCATCATCTTGTAAAGACCACACAAATCCATCACTGTGTTTCTATTCATTACAATTACACTCAGTATATCCATTCATCCATTTTCTACCGCATGTTCCGATAATAACATTTTAAATATTAGGAATAAAACAATAAAGTAAAGTGATATTCACTGACCTTTAACATGATATCTTATATATAATATATATCAACACAATCAATAAGCATTTTAGATGGGCGTGAATTTTGTAACAATAGGAATTGTTATTTGTGCCTATGTTGCACACAGACCTATTTGAGTGACGGACCGAAAGAAACCGACAAATATGTGTCGGTGTTGTGTGTGTATTATATAAATGAATAAAAAAACTGAGATTATTTAAAACATTCACTTTTTTGAGTGGATCAATATTGGCCTGTGGATTACTGGATCGCTTAGGGCAGTGGTACTAGTGGCACTAGTAGTATGCGGGCTCTGTCTAGTGGTACGCCAAATAATCATTTAATTAAATATTGTAATGTAACGGTTTTATTTTCCTATATTCAAACACAGTGTTACTTTTCAAACTGTGTGTAATGTTATAATATACTTGCTAAATAAAACCTCTTCCTTATTTTTAATGAATACTTAGGCCTACTACACTACTGTATTTTAATGTTGGTCATTATGGTAGTATTTGGAAAGCCAAGTACTTGGTGGAAAAAGTTTGAGAACCACTGGCTGAGAGTGCGCCGTAGCAGCGGCCGTGACTTAAGTATCGTTCATTTCAAACTGACACTAACTCGTATTAGCGTGCGTGACTTTTGGGACTTTTTGGGGATTTGTTGTTATACAAACTTTTGTGTGGTGTTGCTTCCTTATTTGTGATTATTCCAAGCTGATTATCATCTACCCGTGCGTAGTAGCGGTACTTGAATTGAAAGTGACAGCAAATTATAATTACGATGGTTAGCTGGATACAAAAAATACTGATAGCCGTATCATTAGTCCAGAATCTAAACAGTCTAATGGTTTATGGTTTGACCCAATTAGGAACCGCTACCAAAAAATACACACGGTACTCATCCCTAATTTTGAGTCAAATTTATTATCACCTTTTGTGTCAATTTGACGCAGATGGGGAATGTTCTACAATTGTCTCAAACACCAGGCCAGTCTTTGGAAATTACTTTAAAAATTTAATTATTATAGTTACTCGTTACTTTGCCATAAAATAATTTAATTACTCACATAATTACTGTTTCATAAATGTAATTAATTACTAGTGAAGTAAGTAGTGCATTACTTGCGTTACTTTAAAAGAAAAACTTTAAATATCTGGCATATGGTTTGAGATGTTTCATGAGATCAGAGTGTGTGTATATGCCTTTAGATGTGACGTCAGCTCCCAGACAGGGCATTATTAGCTCAGCTGTGTTTGTTAGCTCGCAGTTTGCAGGCAGTGACGGCAGCTTTTTTGAAGATTTTTACTGGATTGTGTTAGCGATTGAATGTGCTTTGATGGCTGTAGTCTCCTTGTCCACAAACAGGGTATTGAAGGATGTCAAACTTGTCACTTCATTGACTTGTTGTTCATTATTCCTTCGTAGTAGTAGTGGGCCGGCGTGCGCTTACTTAGTCTATATGTTCGCTGTGTGATGTTGCCTCTTCCTTTTAATATCATGTTAATTTTGGTGTGGTGCTGGTTGTTGCTTTAATTGGTAAAAATATTAAGTCCTGCATTGAACGTCTTCTTGACATACAACCACATCAAAAGTAGTGTGCCACGTTACATCAAACTGTGTTGTAACCAGTGTTCTGAAAATTACTTTTAAAAAGTATTTAATTATAGTTACTCGTTACTTTACAAAAAAAGTAATTGAACTACTAACAGAATTACTCCTAAATAAATACGTTACTTAAAATTTTTTAAAAACAAATTAAGTATCTGGCATACAGTATGTATTCGAGAGATGTTTAATATAAGAGCACAGTGTGCATAGTCTGGGCTTTTAAAAGGCAGGGCCCGTTGCCTAGTAACGTGTGATGTCACAGAGGGTTTCAACACAGCTGTGTTTTTTAGCTCTGACGGCTCTGACACCAGCTCTTTTGAATCTTTTCACCGGATTGTGTTGCCTCCGATTAATAAAGAGATTGAATGTGCTTCGATGGCTGTAATATCTTCTTGTCAACAATCGGTGTATTGTTTGGATGGCAAGTTTGTCACTTAAATCATTGATTTGTTGTTCAATATTCCCATTGTGTATGCGTGAGTATGTTGTTGTCTGCTGTGTCACAGTGTGATGTTGCCTCTTCCTATTTGAATGAAATGAATGAAATAAGTTTATTTCGGCCATATAATCAACCCTCAACCAATAACCATTTTGTGTGACACTACAGTACAAATTATACATATATAACAATCATACACATTTACACACAAAAAGAAAAGAAAAGAAAAAGCATGACCGAAAAAGGAATAGGCTGAAGCCAAGGCTTATATTTGACTATCCTATACCTTCACTGAAAATAAGATTACCTGGAACATCAACATTAAAAATAAAACAAATAAAAAAATCAATGGGATGAAAGTAATCGTTGCTATATTTTATCATTTTCAATGATTTCACCTATCAATGTTTTCTTAAACCTTAACAAAGAAGTACATGTCTTCAGCTCATCACTGAGCTTGTTCCACCACTTAACTCCTAAAACTGAAATACATTTGTATTTTGTATTCGTTCTTGCTTTACATATTTCACAAACCAATATCCCCCGTAAATTATAGTTTTCTCCTCTTAATTGAAATAACCTAAGAATACAAGCTGGAAGGCTGTTGTTCTTTACTCTAAACATAATTTCCATTGTTTTTGAAAACACAATATCTGAAAATTTTAACACATTAGAACTGATAAATAATGGATTGGTATGTTCATAGTAGCACGCTTTGTGTATTATTCTAATGACCCTTTTTTTAAGTTTAATTATTGGGTCTATGTTTGTTTTATAAACATTTCCCCAAACTTCAACACAATATGTTAAATATGGAAAAATAAAAGAATAATATAACATATGCAAACATTTCTTATTCAGCATGTGTTTTACTTTATAAAGAATAGCAATGGATTTTGATATTTTTCCCTTTATATATTCAATATGCGGTTTCCAACATAATTTATGATCAATTATTATTCCCAAAAATTTAGTTTCATATACTCTATCAATTTCCACTTGATTTAATTTTAATTTTGCTTCACAGTTTGTCCTTGCACCACTAAACACCATAAACTTAGTTTTCTTATCATTTAATGATAACTTATTAATATCAAACCATTTTTTTAGCTGAATCAACTCAACCTCTATTATCCTCAACACTTCCTTCAAGTCTTCTCCTGAACAATATACATTTGTATCATCTGCAAACATTATACATTTCAATTTATTAGACATTGAACAAATATCATTTCAATATAGTATAAATAACTTAGGTCCCAGTACCGAGCCTTGTGGCACCCCACAAGTTACTCTTCTTGGCTGTGATTTAGTCTTATTAATTTCCACATATTGAGATCTATTGCTTAAATAACTATTTAACCACTGTTGTGAAACACCTCTTATGCCATAGTTTTTCAATTTTTGCAGAAGTAAGAAATGATCGATTGTGTCAAAAGCTTTACATAAGTCAATAAATACTCCAACGGTGTGTTGCTTCTTTTCTATTGCTGTAGCTACGTTTTCTACAAAGTCCATCACTGCTAGGGATGTAGATCGATTACTCCTCAAGCCATACTGCTGATCATTCAGAAGCTCATGTTTGTCAATGAACTTATCAAGTCTATTTACAAATAATTTCTCAAGAATTTTTGCAAATTGAGGTAGTAGAGACACAGGTCTATAATTTGAGACCATGTGTTTATCACCATTTTTATAAATTGGAATAACTTTAGCAATTTTCATTTTGTCAGGAAAAGTTCCAGTTGATAAAGATGTATTACATATATAAGTAAATGGCTTCAGGACACAATCCACCACTTCTTTAACAAGTGACATATCCACGTTGTTACCATCGACAGATTTTTTGTTTTTAAACTTTCTGACCACTTCTAACACATCACTTTCACAAACTCCACCAAGAAACATTGAATTTTTAATATCAGGTACACGCTTTAACTTTTTCTCATCATTCATATTAAAATTTATATTTTTTGCCAAATTTGGGCCAACATTCACAAAAAACGTATTTAATTCCTCAGCTATTTCTTCTATATTTTCAATAATTGAGTTGTCATCTTTTATCAGATAAGCTGTAAAATCCTTTTTGCTAGATTTTTTAATCATAGTATCAAGCACATTCCAGGTTTCAATGATATTATTTTTATGTTTATGCAGCAATTGTTAATAATAGTTTTTTTGTTGCAGCCTCATGATACATGTCAATCTGTTTTTATACTTTTTATATTTGTCCTCATTTTCTGTTGTTCGATGCTCAATAAATTCCTTGTAAAGCCTTTTTTTTTTTTTTACAGGCTTTTACTAAACCCCCTGTTATCCATGGTTTCTCCCTCTTTTTAGTATTTTGCCTATATTCTCTCAATGGACAATGACGGTCATAAAGTGTCAGAAATATATCCAGGAATGTATCGTATGCTCCATTAGTGTCCTCCACAAAAACATTTTGCCAATCCTGATTTAAAAGATCAGCCTTGAATGCCTTAACTGCTTCTGGTGATTTTATTCTAACAAAGTTATTTATTTGTCCTTTTGTTTGTAAGTTTTGCTCCTTGTTCATTTGGATCACTGTAAAGACAGGCAAGTGATCACTTACATCAGTCACTAAGAGTCCACTTTTTCTATTACCATCAAATACATTTATAAAAATATTGTCAATCAGTGTTAAGCTGTCCTTTGTTATTCTGCTAGGTTTTACAATTAGTGGAAATAAACTCAAGCTAAACATAAGATTAACAAAATCAGTGGTTTTCATGTGATCATTAGATTTCAACAAATCAATGTTGAAGTCACCACAAATCAAGATCACCTTATCATTATGTCTTTCATATAACTCAAACATTTTCTTATTAAATTGATCAATGCATGATCCTGGAGTTCTATAAATACAACTAATTAATATGTTTTTGGATCTTTCAACACTGATTTCAATAGTTACACATTCCATCAGATTGTCAATAGCAGTTGTCATGTCAGCAATCAGCCTACATTTGAGAGAGGACATCACAAACAATACAACATCCCCTCCCCTTTTGTTCATCCTGTTTTGCCAAAACATTTCATATCCCTCTAATCCATCCAGTAATTCCTTGCTATCACTCAACCAAGTTTCTGAAATTGCTATTATTGTAAACCTTTGCGGTATTTGTTTAAGATACTCTTTAATTTTGGAAAAGTTACTGTAAAGACTCCTGCTGTTGAAATGAATCACAGAAAAGCCTTCCAATTTAACATTTGAATTAAACTGTTCGTCAGTATAATACTCACAGTCCACATTAGAGTCCTGATAGAAGTGAATATCTGGGTCAATGTTATTTTCTAACTCATAGCATTTATAATCATGATAGTCAAAAGACTTGAATTTTGTGCAGCTCATTTGTTCTTCCATCCTGTTGGTTGTCCACACCGTTTCTCTGCACACAGTACACAATAAACAAGGAACATTTCCCCCACTATTCACTTGTTTATCATCATCATATTTTTCATTGATATTGTTCAAGTTTCTTCAAGTCTCTGACCACTAATACCCTTGCTTGTTCTGGTGGACCATTCAATCTAATCATTACTTTACAGTTCCTTGTCCATGTGTTCTGGATTCGCTTTCCCTTTTTCAAGATCCTGGCTTGTCTTGCAATTTCTGCGTTTCTCTTTGTGAGATGCTCATTTACATATACTCCTGTGCCTTTCAAATTTTTTCCCAGCTTAAGCATTTCAATTGTATGTTTTCTACTCACAAAACGGATGATGATGTTGGATCTGTTGTTTTGTTTCAGTGGAATGGTGTGGCATGCAGCTATACTTGAACTGCATACAGGAATTCCTTTGTTATTGAAGAATTTGATGACTTGCTGCTCAAGCGTGTGCAGTTCACCTCTTGGTGCACCTTCTCCCTCCTTGTCACCTGCTGTGATCCTTGCATAGGAGCGGTGGCTGGTCTCAAGCCCAGAAATCACCAGGTCATCCATCCTCGAGTACTGCTCTAGATCGTCCACTCTTCTTTCAAGTTCTTCAATCTTCTTGCCTTTGTCTTTGATAATTGCCTTCAGCTGCTTAATTTCATCAATTAAGTCCAGAAGGCCCGTTTGCTGTTTTACTACTTCACTCAGTTCCTCTGACATGAAATTCAGATACTTTTTCACCTCCTCCATTTCTTCTGCTAACTTCTTAGTCGCCATTGTTTAGTGAGGAAAAGTACTTTTAGAATCCAGTTGATCTTTCAAAATACTTTCTGTTTCCAGGCAATCCAGTATTGATGGCGTGTCAGTGCATTGAAGCACATGTCATCAAAAAGTCTCCAACAAGTCCAATATCACAAAAATGATCCGGCAGTTTGATGTTTATCTTCCTTATAAACATGAAGATGTTGCTCTGCTGGATGGATGTCAACTTATTTTCAAGCTTTTTCATGAACTGTTGGAGCTGTGTCACCCAGTGCATCTAGCCGGCAGCCATCTTGGAAAATTATTAAATATTTGACATCAAGTTCATTTTGGTGCGGTGCTTGTTGCTGTCACTGGTAAAAAGATACTTCCTGCATTAAACTTGCTGCACTTATGACGCTGTCTTGTTGTTGACATAAAACCGCATCAAAAGTAGCGTGCCACGTTACATCAAGTTATCACTAACGGCGTTGTAACGGACCTAAAAGTAATTAATTTTATTACTCGTTACTAGTAAAAGTTGAACATTTAAAATCTAATTCCTGTTTTGCCTCAAACCGAAAGTTAAACTGTCCATAGCGTTTCTGCTCAAAAATATTATTCATTCATCAAAACTAGCAAGGTTTGTAAATTTCACAATCTGACTAAACCAAGTCATAAACCGTCCCGTGTGGGATGTCTGTAAGAGTGTTTTCATGCATATTTATCTGTGCATGCTATCGTAATGTAATGAAGCTAGCGTCATAAGCGATAGCTATTATGCTAACACGTGTATGAGTGTCTGTGTTAGTATTATTACCATGCAATGGCATTATTTTTGTATCGTTTCAGTTTCACAAATGCTTCAATAAATTCACCAAAACGTCACAGTAGAGTTATTGTTTCTGTTTAACTGATTAGACCCACTAGCTTCCGCAGCTAGTGGGTCCACGACGATGACTTCTGTTTTGTTTGATCAGTCATTTTAATGCCGTGTTACTGGCACCGTTTGGAAACAATTATGGTATGGAAATAAATATTTGTGAAAAATCAAATAATTTCACAGCGTATATATCTGCGGCTTATAGTCAGGTGCGGCTAATATATGGAAAATACTATTTTCTTCTAAAATTTAGTGAGTGCAGCTTATATCCCGGTGCGCTCTACAGCCTGGAATATACGGTATATTATTAACATTTTCCCATATGAAAACAACATTTTTTTGTGTCTTAAGCACAGTAAGTGCAGCCGCTCTCCAAAGAGCGCATCTGCAGCGCACAAAAAAAGGGGGTTTTATTGTGAAAGCACCAGACTGCTTCTAAAATGCCCATAAAATGTGATGCAAGTCTGCTGCAGGTAGGAGCATGATAACATGAATGCGCAGTAAATGATCGAATCTCTCCACGGTGAAAGCTGTGTTAGTTATGAATAGCACGTGCAATGTTTGTAGATCATATGCAGAACGTCCACTAATAGTACATGCTATTATATAGATTGCATGCACTGATTAGCTTGTGGTATTTAGATCTAAGTAAATCAGGCCCTAAATGTTCTTTGCAATCACTAGTCGGTGGTGGGAAAAAAAGTAGCCAAAGAAAAAACACATGCTAAAGGTTGTCGTTATGTCATGGAGGACGGTGGTTTAAAGTTTGGAATATGACTTTGGTGCTGAAATGTCCAGCAAGCATCAAAGATTGCTGATATACATCTAAGCTCGGAGTTACACCATTACAAGTTCTGATGGGCTATGATTTGGCGGAGGGTTGTACTTCATGTACTGACAGAATAAAGCACCTTCATAGTCACAACCATCCTGCCTCCCCAAAAAGTTGTCATTCATTCCCATTCGCTCAGCAATCAGCAGGGCTTCTCAAATGGAGTCTCACACTGACAAATCTCTCAGTACCACAGCCAAAATGGTGAATCGATTCATTTGACCTCCGTCTGCATCTCAGTGGTGGACATGAGGAGGAGACGGTGCTTTTTATTAGGGAAAGAGGCAGGTAGTCAATGAGGACGCCGCTGACTTGCAGCATGCTCCTTGGACATGAATACATGTGTGTGGTTAACGAAACAGTTAAATAAACACTACACAACTCTTAAAAGTAGTGTTATATACTCAGTGTACATTATGGGTGTTAAGATAGTGTTTTTGTTTTATTATTTATCATAGTGCAATTGTTTAATGTGAAATATGTATTATTTAATAGTAATGTGTATATATATATATATATATATATATATATATATATATATATATATATATATATATATATATATATATATATATATATATACTGGCACTAGTAAAGTACCGCGATATTAATGAATCATAAACGGTACTATAGCGCCTCTAAAAAAAAAAATCCCTTTTTTTTTAACGTGCATGACGGCGGGCCATACTTACGTCATGTCATTGCTGGTTTTACGAGCAGAGGAGCATGTTCGGCAACGCACAATCGCAGAATACTTACAGGCAGACCCAGTGTGTAGACAGAAAAATGGACAATGGACACATTTTGGCCTTAAAACTGAAGATAAAGGTGAAGCTTTTTCACTAAAACGCCACTCTGCTAGAGGTGCTTTAAAACATGGCTAGCTAGCTAGCGGCTAACGTCCATTCGCAGTCGGCAGTGTTTTAGTTACTTCTAAATCACTAATCCTCGCCTCCATGGCGACAAATAAAGTATGTTTCTTTCAAGTATCATCCCTGCAAGATGAGGAATAATTAAACATGCTTCACAACACACCGCAGGAGGATACAATAGCTCACCGGCGCCACCGCCAACAACCTGGCACTCCACAATGTAAAGAAACGCCATGGGTGGATCCACACCTAACATAAACTGTAATGATTCCAAGTACAAGAGTGTATGCAGTAGATACTACTATGATTACATTGATATTTTTTATCACCACAAAATCTTTTTTCGTTTTTTAAAAGGTATACTATGTTTATAAACTCAGGAAATATGTCCCTGGACACATGAGGACTTAAATTATGACCAGTGTATGATCTTGCATCGACTTGGTATCGGATCGATACCCATATTTGTGGTATCATCCAAAATTAATTTAAAGTATCAAACAACAGAATAATAAGTGTTTATTACATTTTAAAAGACGTGTAGATGGAACATGTTAAAATAAATAACCAAATATTAATATTAAATGAACAAGTAGATTAATAATTCATTTTCTACCACTTGTCCTTCATAATTTTGACAAAATAATAGAATGAAAAATGACACAATATGTTACTGCATACGTCAGCAGCTAAATTAGGAGCCGTTGTTTGCTTACGTAATAGTAAAAGACAAGTTGTTTAGTATGTTCACTATTTTATTCTAGGACAAAATTGTTCTTGGATTGCAATAAGAAACATATGTTTAATGTACGATAAAATGTTTTATTAAAATAAACCCAATAATGCCATTTTTTGTGGTCCCCTTAATTTAGAAAAGTATTGAAATACATTTTGGTATCTATATATATGGATAGTGTATATATATAATGTATATATATATATATACAGTATATATATATATATACATACATGTATTATTGTCAACATTATTAGGTTTTTTTCACATTGTGCTTCTTGCTGTTTTCTCAATTTTTGCTGGTGTTTTTTGTAATGTGCCTAGGAACATTGACAAACGAGTCTGTAGCCACAGATTTCCCCTGTGCCGCACTTTGAGCGCATGTTTATGGTCACTAAAATTCTAGTACCGTTGTATATTTGTTCATCTTATAGTCACATCTGGGACGCTAGTCAGCTTATGTCAGTGCCAAAAGCAGTAAAATCAGCTGTTCACCTAGCGGGTTTTTCGTTTGTGATAATGAGGTTGATCTACGGGGAAGTCCTTAAATATTTGCTGCCGCCTTGTTTTTTCATACATTACTGCCTTTGCACATGTCAATGTTTATGTGGAGGGGGGCGTGGTTTGCGCGCCTGCTGCGGAATTGGGTGTGTAGGGGACCGGCTTGGAAGCACAGCTGGCAGGTGATTAGATTGCCCCAGCTGGGGCTGATCATCTAATCACCTGTTGTTCTTATCAGTAGCGGCCGGGGCCATGACACACCAGTTGGGCAGACGCACAGGCACGCTGGACAACGCTGGAGAGAGAGAGAGCTGAAAGAAACACCATACAAGTAAAGACTGAAAAGTTGCGGAGCAGAGTGCTGTCGCGGTGTGCTTACACAAGAAAAGACTGAAAAGTTGCGGAGCAGAGTGCTGTCCTGGTGTGTATGTGCTACAATAAAACACTGTTAAAACCAGACTCCCGGGCTCCAGTGAAGGTCTGACGGTGTCAGGGGAACCCACGAGTGCGGAACCACCACAGTTTACTTTTGTATTTAAATTTAAAAAAATCCTTACTTTGGAGCAATGTTCACAGACTCTAGTATTTGGCGTGTTAGCTTTCTGTTGCAGATGATGATGATGACGGAGGTTCCGTGACCGACGGATGGGCTTCGACCCCACGGCGGCGCATACTGCCTTTATGTAACCTCACAGTTTGTGGAAGACGTGGCAGGCAGAACTTCCAGCAGAGCATCGCATTGCACCTTTCTAATGATTCGTCCCCAAAATGGTATGTTATGCTTTTAATTGTCATAGCCGTTAAAGATTAGCCATACAAACATTGTACAGGATTACAGAGGAGGAACGGTGATGGGTCGCCAATTATGGCGCCCTGTAAAAGGTGCGAAAAGGATGAGTAAAAAAAGTTGATCTCCGACTGAGTTCTCATTGATAGGGGCCCAGTCTGGAGTGCGAAAAAAAAACTCCATAGCGAAGCACATATACTGTACATATTACGACATACAACTCAAGACTTGCAACAAGGAGTGAGGGTACGGTCATCTGGCCCAAAGCTGCCAGGTGAACCATGTGGGGTGAAGCGTTGAAAGCGTTGGATGGGGCGTGGGGTATGTGTGTGTGTGCCGTGTATTTTCCGTGGATGCATATGTGTGTGTAAGCCTGCAGCGTGTCTCTGATCCGCGACCTTGGTGCTCTCGCAAACGCGTTAACACAGCCAGTCAGTCCAACAAACGTCAACAACAATAAGCGTTTGTCCAGGAGAGACAGGGAAGGAGTTTTTTGCGTCTTCGCTGCACTGTCCTCTGGGAGAGTCTCAGGCAATGACCTTGCCATGTCGCTTGCAGCCAGGAAAAACAATCCAGATTGGAATGTTTCTTTTTGGGCGAGCGAAAGTAAATCAAAACTTTTCACTCTATTGTCTATTTGTGGTCCTCAAATTCATCAGATGTTTGTCAAATTTGCAGTACAGTCCAAAATCGTCTGAAAAAGTCTGAGCGCCACAGTTCTGCCCGCATCCTCCAATCATTTGTGGCAGCTTCAGGGTACTTTGAACGGCTGCCAACATCTTCCAATTTGTCGATTCACCAGAGCAGCACTTACTCCAATCAGCAGATGTCCTGTTATCATGGTTCGGAATAGGTAGATGTCTTCAACGCCCGCGACTGAAAGGGTTGCCAGGCACGCGGCACTCCGCCTCTCCCAAGAGTCCGTCGTGTGTCAGGCAACAACCATTCAATCAGGAAAGACAGTTTCCCCCAAACCCGGGATCTTGTCAATTTTGTTGTGAGACAAGTTGATCAATTCCATTCCAAATGCAAGTCCTCGCATGCAGGAGAATGCTAGAAAATGTCTGATGCGTTGCAATAGTCAGCCTTAATGCATTGTTCTAGCTCGATGATTTGTGTGCACATCATGCCATGTGCGTTTGCGAGACCAGCGGGCAGCTGTGCTCGGGGTGTGTGGCCAGGGAGCAGCGGGATGAGAGGCTAAAGAGAGAGAGGCAGAGGTGTACGGACGGCCGTGTTCAGGGGTAAAAATGCATGCCTGTTGGCAGGACTGTCAGTCATGCTCCGGGTCGAGTTGTCACTGATGTCATATTAGTACCTAATTTTCTAATATTTTTGGAATTCACCAATAAGGTCTCAACGATCTAGTGGTCAATCGCAATCGACGGGTTGGTGACCCCTGGTCTATCCTATCCTATCCTACTTGTCATTATCGCCGACCCATCACTTTAGTTCACTATTTGCCCAAGGTATGAAATATGTTGGTTGTAAGGATCAAGCATTAAGAATAATCAATTATTATCAGACAGATACTTATTGATGTGTTGAACTACCATACAGAAGGAAGTAACCCCAATTGCAAGTGTAACACGGGTGGGAAATAAGCCATATTTCCTCTCATGGCATCTCCTCATATTACCTGCACCGTTTCCACGTTTAATCTCGCGAGTTTAACACACGCGCTCACATGACCCGCCGCAGCCAACCACGCTCTATAAAATCCAGCGTTCCAAGATGGCTGCCAAGTGCGGTGGCTAAGCCTGGGGACATCTGAAGCCGGTATGTTTTAAAGTTGTCGTTTGCCTGCATATTGTAAAAACAACCGTCCAACATTTTACAACTAATTGTAAACTTATAGGTGCCGACCATCAGGGCCGAGTTGCGACGAGAGAGTGTGTCGATGTTAAGATATTAAGCCGAGTTGGTAAGTGAATCTGTTTGCTAATAGTAGCCACTAGCCGTACCCATGTATTTTCTATGGGCGGTTAGCATCGGGTTTTAATCCCGTTTCCTCCAATGTTTCCGATCCGATTGAATTTCTATTTATGTCGAGTCTTTATTTTGGGTATTTACGTATAGTAACTGAGTGTCGTGGCGTTTTAAGGCCATCTGCATTTTTTATGCTACGGTAAAGATAATGAATGAACACTGCCACTGATGCACCCGTCATAATGATGTCACTGTTATTGTTAATGTTACACCCGTCATAGTGACAACACTGTTATTTTCTATTGTTTAATATTGTTAATGTTGCATCCGTCATAGTGACAACACTGTGTACTGTTGTGTTTGTTATTTTGTACATGCATGTGATTGTTTAAATATTGTTAATGTTAGCAGTATTATCGCTAATAATGATAATAAGTGTAAGGTCGAACGATAGATGGACTTAATGTTGATGTTTATGTGCGCACATTGATTGAACTCCGGGTCCTGTGCTTACGCAGGCCAGGTCCCTAAGTCTTGGATGGCGAGCTGTAGACAGGCCTCGAGCCTGAGCCCAAGGATCTCCACTTCTCAACCCCTGAACTCCATCTGCTCTGGTCGGGCCGGTAGGCGGCTTATAGCTGAACCCCTTGCCTCGCACCTCATTGCTCTGCGGCCCTTTGCACTACCTCATACACACCCTGCCCATAAACTGAACTCTCACTACAAACTGCCATATCCACAACCCCAACCCGCGTGGCTGTATGAACTGTGAATGTGCATATGGACTGTGATCAGTCTAATATGACTCTTATGAACTTTTGATACTACCTATAATGAATTACTTGAACCCTTGCTGGTTTTTTTCTTGTTTTGAATGGCCATTCCTATTAATGTCTGTCCACTATTTGTTGCACTGTACATATTTAAATAACACCAGTATCATTTAAAAGCATTTAATTGTGTCTGTCCTACTCTCTCCGAGTCGTAATCTAGACTTCTGATTAGCCCAAATATTGAGAACTTCCACTATACTAGCTAACGTACCTGTTACACAAGGTTTTATCTGACACATTAAATGTGACAAATTGCACTATCCACTATCCACTTTAGCCGGCAGACGGCATTAGAGTGTTGAATATCTCAAAATGTGTTTTGTGGCATTTTCAACTTTGACCTCAATGTCATTTGCCATGTAAAGTGGCGCTTGCCATAATTTTCAGCGGGCTGCATTGCGAAATGATATAATCTCCCTCTCTTTCTCACGTGAGATACACCCAGGAATGGGGCCAAATTAATTATTTTTCTAGTTTAAGTCCCCCAAAATGCCTCTATTTAATTAACCGCAGTCTTCTACAGTATAGCAACTCGGGGTCTTAGTGCTTAGTCAAAAACATTTGCATCAACAGTTGTGGCTGTAGACAACCTATCATGCTACTGGTGTGAAACTCATGTGTTATGTTTGCTATACTTTTGTATACAATTAACTCATCAGCAAATATTTCTGCTGACTGACCAATTTGCTATTTACCGCTACAACATTGGTTCTGTTGCTGCCGTGTTACCCAATATATGTCATTTTCCAACATGAGTTATTATTAGTTTCTTGTATTTTGTATTATGTCCTGTCCAGCGCTCTTATTTTTCCATCCACTTCCTGTTCGCCTCTAATTGCCTGAACGCTGGCTCCCTCATCTGTCCCTGATTGGCATTTAGGACACACCTTCCCCTGGTTGCTAATCAGGATATTTCCCTACACCAGCCCTGTCTTCTTTCTTCTGTGTTGTGCTTCAACATGCTACAAAGCATTTCCTGTGCTTTCTATGCCTGTAGCTTGTTGTGTACTTCCTTGCTGCACTCTGCACCTTGTACTACCTGTTTTCCCTAATAAGGGGGTTTTACCTGCACTTCACTTGTAATCTCTGCATTCTGGAGTCCAGGTCAACACAGACTGTAACAATATACTTGTTAATAAATCTAGTCAAAGAGAGCAAAATTGTTCTTTCCACTTTCTCAAGCACGCCAAATCATCCATTATTTTAAAAGTTAAATCAAATACGCTAGCTTGGGTGAGAGTATGATTGTGTTTACGTCACTTCCAAATACCTTAAGATAGGTGTGTCGAACTTGTTTTCATTGAGGGCCACATCGCTGTTATGGCTGCCCTCAGAGGGCTGCTTGTAACTGCAAGTAATAAATGAATTTGCCTATCTTTTTCCATATTCTGGAAAGTAATCTGTAGATTTTACAGTAAAAGACTGGCAATTCAGTCAATACAATTGTACTGTAAAATTTACGGTGGTGTTTTCAACATATTATTGTAAATGAAAAAACAGTACGACCTTAATTTTAATTTTGGCAACTGAGATGCCAGTTTTTACAGTTAAAAAATGGTGTGCCGTTTTTCCATTTACAGTAATAAACAGTAAAAACAACCATAGATTTTACAGTAAAAAACTGGCAGCTCACTCACCAGAATTGTATCGTAAAAACATAATTTTTTCATCCATCCATCCGTTTTCTACCACTTGTCCCTCTTGGGGTTGTGGGAAGCACCAGCTGCACGTACAGTAATACATATTGCCATTTTTACGGTGTACAATTTGATGGATAACTTGCTGTAAAATTCCTAGTCAAGCAGATATTTAAGTATTTATTTTTATTTCGACAGAAAACATTGTCCAGGAAGTATTTTTGCTGCAATATAGGATGATATTAAAGTTAAAATATATGCAATTTCATGCAGTACATTTTTTTTTTCTGTCAAAATGGAAGGAACAAATACATATTTAAGAAAGGATAGGGTATTCTATTGGCACATAATATTTCTAGGCATTCGCGGGCCACATATAACAATGTGACAGGCCAGATCTGGCCCCCGGGCCTTGTGCTTGAGACTAGTGCCTTAAGAGCTGTGCTGGACAATGTTCTGTGTTTGAAGTCCTGGCAGGGTGCATGGCTGGACGCATGCTACATAATTACACAATGGACACAATGGATGTCCGCTAACTTTTTGCAACTCAACGCTAAGAATACGGAAATGCTGATTATCGGTCCTGCTCAGCACCGACATCTATTTAATAATACCACCTTAACATTTGACAACCAAACAATTAAACAAGGCGACTCGGTAAAGAATCTAGGTATTATCTTCGACCCAACTCTCTCGTTTGAGTCACACATTAAGAGTGTTACTAAAACGGCCTTCTTTCATCTCCGTAATATCGCTAAAATTCGTTCCATTTTGTCCACAAGCGATGCTGAGATCATTATCCATGCGTTCGTTACATCTCGTCTCGATTACTGTAACGTTTTGTTTTCGGGCCTCCCTATGTCTAGCATTAAAAGATTACAGATGGTACAAATTGCGGCTGCTAGACTTTTGACAAAAACAAGAAAGTTTGATCATATTACGCCTATACTGGCTCACTTGCACTGGCTTCTGTGCACCTAAGATGCGACTTTAAGGTTTTACTACTTACGTATAAAATACTACACGGTCAAGCTCCTGCCTATCTTGCCGATTGTATTGTACCATATGTCCCGGCAACAAATCTGCGTTCAAAGAACTCCGGCTTATTAGTGATTCCCAGAGCCCAAAAAAAGTCTGCGGGCTATAGAGCGTTTTCTATTCGGGCTCCAATACTATGGAATGCCCTCCCGGTAAAAGTTAGGGATGCTACCTCAGTAGAAGCATTTAAGTCTCATCTTAAAACTCATTTGTATATTCTAGCCTTTAAATAGACTCCCTTTTTAGACCAGTTGATCTGCCGTTTCTTTTCTTTTCTTTTCTACTCTGCTCCCAACCCGGGGTGGACCGCTAGCCTGTCCATCAGATGGGGACATCTCTACGCTGCTGACCCGCCTCCACTCGGGATGGTTCCTGCTGGCCCCACTATGGACTGGACTTTCGCTGATGTGTTGGACTTTCACAATATTATGTCAGACCCACTCGACATCCATTGCTTTCGGTCTCCCCTAGAGGGGGGGTTACCCACATATGCGGTCCTCTCCAAGGTTTCTCATAGTCATTCACATTGACGTCCCACTGGGGTGAGTTTTCCTTGCCCGTATGTGGGCTCTGTACCGAGGATGTCGTTGTGGCTTGTACAGCCCTTTGAGACACTTGTGATTTAGGGCTATATAAATAAACATTGATTGATTGATTGATTGATTTGCTCTACAATTATTGGCGACTTCCGATTAACGCCCCACCTATAATTTGAGCATTTTGGGTACATATTTTACACGTTTTCATAAATTGTACACAACTGAAACTGGACGTCTGGCTGGATATGTTGCAGTGGTCTACAACCATGCATTTAAACATGATAAAGGCGTGACAGGCAGGTATTCATTGGTCGTACAAAATCTAGATTAGAAGGTCTAAAATGAATACACAAACAATACTAAACGGAACACATGCGTCCCCTTGTTGTGATTTTCCATGGCCGCACTTAAGCAAGCAAGGTTATGTTTGCACCTTCTTTATTTGTTGTTGGGGTTTTTTTTACACAAAGAAACACTCGGGCTGATTTTCTAAGAACCTGTTGAATGAGTGCATCATTGACCAAAAAACAGACCTCAGAATTAGGGGTTCAGGACAAGGTTATAAAAACACACATGTGAATTGTATATTCATTAAATGGCGAAGGCCTGAATCTGCTTTTCTTTGTGAATGTTTTGCACAAAATAAGCATGGTCTTAAGGACGTTGCTTTATCTATCGGCAGGGTTGCGTAAACACTTCATTAACTCTTTCACAGGCTAAACCTAAAACTGTGTTTGTTTTTAAAGGTGCATTTTTAATGTAGGGTGAAATGAGCTTTTCTGCATTTACCACCATGGACCACCAGGGATCATCCAAAACTTAAGCTTGTGGTCAATTAAAAGTGGTTGCTGATTAACTTAATGTTTGTTGATTGTAGAGCAGTGTTTCTTAACCTGTGGGCCGCGAGCACCCTAGGGGGACGCCAACAAATATCTGTTTCTCAGCTTTGGTCCATATGGGCTGCACCACTACTCAGTTGTAATACACTTTTCCACCACTTGTGGCAGTGATGACAATCTCAAACAAACATAAAAAGTCTTGAACTAAGGTCATAGAGAAGTTTCTTAAGTGCAAAAAATATGACTGACGTGGTGAAGCTATGTTTTTATTTGTATTTAAATTGTATTGAAAGTCGATCAATCAATCAATCAAAGTTTACTTACATAGCCCTTAATCACAAACGTCCCAAAGGGCTGCGTAAGCCGCAACGACATCCTCGGCTCAGTTTCAAAGAAAGAAAAACTCAACCCATTTGGAACAACGTGAAACCCTGGAAGGGACCGCAGATATCTGCTGTTTTGTTTCACAATACTAGGCAAAAGCAACTTTTCTTACCTTCCGGTACCTGCTGATCTGTATTTGGGATCTGCATAAGTCCTGAAAATTTGCGCGCATCCGCATTTGTAGTCCGTGCCGACTCTGTAGTCGATAAGCTTCTTCTTTTTCTCTATCTTCTTGTTATGGGACATTCATCCTCTGCTGTGGCCAATTGTAATCTAAAGTAGTGTAAAGTTCTTACTTATATCTGTCAGTAAACTCGCCATGAAAGCGCTAAAACATAGTGAGTCAACATTATTCACCCGAGGAACTTTAGTTATTAGACAGTTCCGGTCGGACGGTTTTTCACGGGACACATTTCAGGCGTTGTTATTGCACTCGTGATCCACTGATGAGGAGATGCTGCTCTGTTATTGATTTAAGTAAAGTCTGAATGTCATTAAAACAGTTAGCTCCATCTTTTAACACTTCTTCCACTCCCGTCCTTGCACGCTACACCGCTACAACAAAGATGACGGAAAAAAGACGCTGCCGAAGGTGACCCACGTAAATAAGACCGCCCAAAAAATGTTGCATCCTGAAGCAACTGTCAGAAAGTGACTTGAAGATGATCTGTAAAACATAATCTCTGCAACAATTTGACCAAAGAACCACCATTACATGTTATGTAGACCACAAGGAAGTCTTTTCAATTTAGAAAAAAAATAAAATAATATGACCCCTTTAATGCACCCTATATTTCGGTGCGCCTTTTGTATGAAAATAGACCTGAATAGACCCGCTCATGGCAGTGCGCCTTATGATCCGCCTTATAATGCTCCCTATGGTCCGGAAAATACGGTACATCTACATATGCATACAGTATGTAATTGGCCATACCAATGTTGATACTGATACTTCAAATTTTAAAGCTCATAAATAAACTAGTATTCATCAAATTAGCTATAATTTATTAATTGTAGCTCTGCTTAACTGTATGTAAATGTATTTGTTATACATTTTTATGAGTCCTTTCTTTTGCAGTATATTTGATTAGTATTCATTTTTGTAATCAGCCTGATCAAAGCCTTGATTCTAATCTTTGTAAATAACTCATGGTTTCATATCATTTGACAAGGTTTTCCTGTTAAACTGTAAGTAGGTTATATGTAATTATAGAACACAATTGAAATCAAAAGTAAGATTACTAATTCAGTGTTAATATTTGAGTGGCTCCTGGACCCTTCTGTAGTGGCAAAGTTAAGCCCGAGGTCAAAATGTTTAGGAACTCCTGCTTTAGAGAATCCTGTGACAGTATGCAAACATCAAAAGATGGGATTAGAACAGAAGCGTTTCTCCACATGCGCGACAGAAGCGACTGCTGACATCATCATCGATAACTAGCCAGGGACTCCCAATTTAGGACACCTTAGAACCACTGCTAGCTTTGAACTTTCCTGTCAGGCAATGACAACCATTACTCATTAAAACAGCTTTTCCGGTAGTTTAATGAGCTTTTCCGTTCTGTAATCCAAGTTTCGGGTCATATTTTGCAGAAAACGAGAAAGTTTACTGTAGAATATGCGATTTGTTTAGATGATGAAAATAAAGGTGATTGAAATTAACAGTTCCAGATTCAAATTGTGTAGTTCGAACTTTGAACTGCACAAGTTGCACTCGTTAGGGTCGCATTGTAAAGAATCCGGGCTTCTTTGGTGGAGGTTTTCCCTTCCTCTAAGGGTGGCTATGTTGTCCTGGTAACGTCATTATCTCAAGCAAGCATTTGCACTTCCCAGGGCTCATTTTTAATGGCTACAAACATCCCATTCACACTCGATACATCGCCCTCGCTTTCATCTGCGCTCTCTTCTTCTTTGCTTCTTTTTCTTCTTTTCTCATCTCCGCTTTCCTCCTCTTGAGTTTAATGTCTGCCTCTGCGCTGCTTTTTCTTCTCCTCTCGCCTCTGTCTGCCTGGAGCTGCAATGCTCCAGTTAATCAGTATCTAATCTCACTTTTAATTCTGGTCCTATTAACCTCTTGCTTGTTTTACCATTAGCCTCTACACACACACAACACGCAGAAGGGCACATACACACACACACACACACACACACACACACACACACACACACACACACACACACACACACACACACACACACACACACACACACACTAGATTGCCTTCTGAGCTAAATTGTGGTTTATTTCCACATTGAGAGAGAGAGATATGCAGAGTTAATTACAGGGTGCAAATGAGGCTCCCAGCACTGGAATGAATGGAGAGGAGGATGGAATGGAGAACAAATGGATAGTGCTCATTATGCTTACTCATATGTTAACACTTCTTAGTTGTATTCTGTTTGAAGGGACTTTTCCACACTTTATCCATACAACTGTGGCCTTCACTAAGGTATTTATGAGTAAAAAACTAAATCTATTTGAGTATTATCAGATTAAAGGATTTGAATTAAGGTATTTTGCACCGCGTTATAAGGGGTCATATTATATTTAAAAAAAACAACGTTTTTCTAGATTTAAAAGACGTCCTTCTGCTCTACATAACATGTAATGTTGGTTCTTTGGACACAATGTTGCATAGACTTTGTTTGAGAGACCATCTTCCAGCCGCTTTCTGACCGGATGGACGGGCTGATTTACGTGCCTCCACTTCGGCAGCACGGTGGGAGAGGGGTTAGTGCGTCTGCCTCACAATACGAAGGTCCTGAGTAGTCCTGAGTTCAATCTCGGGCTCGGGATCTTTCTGTGTGGAGTTTTCATGTTCTCCCCGTGACTGCGTGGGTTCCCTCCGGGTACTCCGGCTTCCTCCCACCTCCAAAGACATGCACCTGGGGATAGGTTGATTGGCAACACTAAATTGGCCCTAGTGTGTGAATGTGAGTGTGAATGTTGTCTGTCTATCTGTGTTGGCCCTGCGATGAGGTGGCGACTTGTCCAGGGTGTACCCCGCCTTCCGCCCGATTGTAGCTGAGATAGGCTCCAGCACCCCCGTGACCCCGAAGGGAATAAGCGGTAGAAAATGGATGGATGGATGGATGGCACTTCGACAGTTTCTCCGCCATCTTTGCTGTACCGGTAGTTTTCAGTGCTTCCATAGCGAGTCTACGGATAGATTAAGTACACGCTACTTTATATTACAAATGGAAACAGCGGATGATGAATGGCCAACAACAAGAGGATAGAGAAAAAGGAGTAGTTTATGTATTACGGCGCAGGCTAAAATGGCGGATGCAGGCACATTTCCGAAACTTACGCAGATGCCAAATACACAACGGCAATAACCAACAGGTAAGAAACAATTGTTTTGCATAAAAAACAATAATATTAAACATCAATAAACAAATTGCCAAATAATATGTCTCCTGATAGGTGCCATGTTGATCATCTTACCTTAAAAAAGTAAGTAGTTATGTTATGTTATGTTATGTAATTTTCATTTATTATGCGCCCCCCAACCAACTGTTACATCAGCCCGGGGCGCAGCCCGATTGGAGAAACAAAAAAAAACAGAAACAGAGACTGAGACACACAAAGGAATCTAAACTAAACATTTAAGACTCACAATGAAAACATAAATTAAAAGTCATCTGCGGTAAAAAGGTGAGTTTTAAGCCGTGCTCTAAAAGAGTCCAGAGTGGTGGCGGTTTAACATGTGTACAAGGATATTTCACATGCCTTTACTGTGTATATAATTGAACAGTATTTATGTTGTGTACAATGTGTATTTATAATATGTTGTGAAAAGGAAATGTCATAATTTTTTGAAGCTCATCTTGTATTTGACTTTGTTTATAGGGTTAGGCGCAATAAGTGTTCAACTTCAGCCTAAACCCTTTCGGTCTGCAACATTTTTAATTTATGAATGTACAACTGTTTGTTTATGTAAAACTTTGTGTTTATTTTGTTGAACATTGACCGAATAAATAATAATAAAACTAAACTAAACTGAGGTATGCAACCCCTTGACCACAATATGGTGGAAATCATTCAGGGGGAAACAAAAAAAAATAAAGCAAAAGCAATAAAGTGTCCTTCATCTACTTTTTATCAACCATCACAACATGTATCTTAACTTGAAGGCCTTAATGCTTAAATTAAATTCAACCTTAAGTAGGACTTCACATATAATAGTCAATATTTACAAAACTGAAAAGTACAGTAATCTCATCCATCCATCCATCTTCAACCGCTTATCCGGAATCGGGTCGCGGGGACAGCAGCTCCAGCAGAGACCCCCAGACTTCCCTCTCCAGAGCAACATTTGCGACTTCCTCCTGGGGAATCCCGAAGCGTTCCCAGGCCAGAGAGGAGATGTAATCCCCCCATCTGGTCCTTGGCCTGCCGCGGGGCCTCCTCCCAGTGGGACGTGCAACGAGGACCTCCCTAGGGAGACGCTCGTGAGGCATCCGCACGAGATGCCCGAACCACCTAAGCTGGCTCCTTTCCAAGCGAAGGAGCAGCGGCTCTACTCCGAGTCTCTCTCGGGTGACTGAACTTCTCACCCTATCTCTAAGGGAGATGCCAGCCACCCTTCTGAGGAAACTCATTTCGGCCGCTTGTATCCGCGATCTTATTCTTTCGGTCATTACCCACACTTCATGACCATAGGTGAGAGTAGGAATGTAGATAGCTCGGTAGACCGAGAGCTTTGCCTTCTGGCTCAGCTCCCGTTTCGTCACAACAGTGCGGCAGAGAGACTGCAATACTGCCCCAGCTGCTCCGATTCTCCGGCTGATTTCCTTCTCCATCTTTCCCTCACTCGTGAACAAGACCCCGAGATACTTAAACTCCTCCACCTGGGACAGAGTCCTGTCCCCTACCCGGACTGTACAAACCATCGGTTTCCTGCTGAGAACCATGGCCTCAGATTTGGAGATGCTGATCCTCATTCCAGCCGCTGAACACTCGGCTGCGAACCGATCCAGTGAGAGCTGAAGGTCACGAACCGAAGGTGCCATCAGGACCACATCATCTGCAAACAGCAGTGACGCAACCTTTAGCCCCCCGAGACGTATACCCTCTCCGCCATGGCCACGACTCCGCCTAGAAATCCTGTCCATGAAAATCACAAACAGGATAGGTGACAGAGCGCAGCCCTGGCGGAGACCAACCCCCACTGGAAACGGATCCGACTTACATCCAAGCACCCGGACACAACTCTCGCTTTGGTTGTACAGAGATTGGATGGCCCTCAACAGGGTTCCCCTCACTCCGTACTCCCTCAGCACCTCCCACAAGATCTCCCGAGGGACGCGGTCATACGCCTTCTCCAAATCCACAAAACACATGTAGACTGGATAGGCATACTCCCAGGCCCTCTCCAGGATTCCCGCAAGCGTAAAGAGTTGGTCAGTTGTTCCACGACCAGGACGGAATCCACATTGCTCCTCTTGAATCTGAGGTTCGACTATCGGCCGGACCCTCCTTTCCAGTACCTTGGCGTAAACTTTCCCAGGGAGGCTGAGTAGTGTGATACCCCTGTAATTAGCACACACCCTCTGGTCCCCCTTTTTGAAAAGGGGAACCACCACCCCAGTCTGCCACTCCCTCGGCACTGTCCCAGACTTCCACGCAATGTTGAAAAGGCGTATCAACCAAGACAGCCCATCAACACCCAGAGCCTTCAGCATTTCTGGACGGATCTCGTCAACCCCCGGAGCTTTGCCACTGTGGAGTTGTCTAACTACCTCAGTGACTTCACTCCGAGAGATCAACGTCGATCCCCCATCATCCTCAGGCCCTGCTCCTATCAGGGAGGGTGTGTCTGATGTATTTGGGTTCAGGAGTTCCTCAAAGTGCTCTTTCCAACGCCCCACGACTTCCTCACTTGAAGTCAGCAAAGTCCCATCCTTGCCGTACACAGCTTGGATGGTTCCCTGCTTCCCCCTCCTGAGGTGCCGTATGGTCTTCCAGAACAGCTTTGGTGCCGCCCGATAGTCCTTCTCCATGGATTCCCCGAACTGCTCCCACACCCTCTGCTTAGCCTCGTCCACAGCCACGGCCGCTGCCCTTCGGGCCCGTCGGTACCTTGCAACTGCCTCCGGAGTCCCCCGGGATAACATACCCCGGTAGGACTCCTTCTTCAGTCGGACGGCTTCCCTGACCACCACTGTCCACCAGGGTGTTCGAGGGTTACCGCCCCTTGAGGCACCTAAGACCTTCCGGCCACAGCTCGCATCTGCAGATTTAGCAATAGAGGCTTTGAACATTGCCCATTCCTGTTCAATGTCCCCAACCTCCACAGGGATGGCAGAGAAGTCCCGCCGGAGGTGGGAGTTGAAGTCCTTCCGGACAGAGGACTCCTCCAAACGTTCCCAGTTCACCCGCACTACACGCTTGGGTTTGCCAGGTCTGTCCAGAGGTTCCCCCGCCATCTAACCCAACTCACCACCAGATGGTGATCAGTTGACAGTTCAGCCCCTCTCTTCACCCGAGTGTCCAAAACATACGGCCTCAGATCAGCTGATACGATTACAAAATCGATCATTGATCTTTGGCCTAGGGTGCTCTGGTACCAGGTACACCTATGAGCATCCTTATGCTTGAACATGGTGTTTGTTATCGCAAGTCCGTGACTAGCACAGAAGTCCAATAACAATCCACCACTCAGGTTCAGATCAGGGAGACCGTCCCTCCCAATCACGCCAGTCCAAGTATCACTGTCATTGCCCACGTGCGCGTTGAAGTCCCCCAGCAAGACTATGGAATCCCCTGCCGGCGCCCCATACAGGACCCCATGCAAGGTATCCAAGAAGGCTGAATACTCTGAACTCCTGTCTGGTGCATATGCACAAACAACAGTCAGAGTTTTCCCCCCTCCAACCCTAAGGCGAAGGGAGGCGACCCTCTTGTCCACTGGGGTGAACTCCAACGTACAGGCACTCAGCCGGGGACTCGTGAGTATCCCCACACCCGCCTGTGCCCTCACACCCTGAGCAACTCCAGAAGTGAACAAGGTCCATCCCTTGTCCAGGAGTGTGGTTTCAGAGCCCTTGCTATGCGTAGAGGTAAGCCCCACCAGATCCAACCGGTAGCGCTCCACCTCTCGCACCAGCTCAGGCTCCTTCCCCACCAGCGTAGAGACGTTCCACGTCCCGAAAGTCAGCCTCTGCTGCCCCGAATTGGTCCGTCCGGAGCCTCCACTTTCACCGCCATCCACTTGGCAGCGCACCCGACCCCACTGGTTCCGACCGCGGGTGGTGGGCCCACGTGGCAGAGAAGATGGTGTGTCCACGTAGCTTCTTCGGGCTGTGCCCGGCCGGGCTCCATGGCAAGCCCGGCCACCAGGCGCTCGCTGACGAGCCCTACCTCCGGGCCTAGCTCCGGAGGAGGGCCCCGGGCTTCCTCCGGGCCGGGTAACGCATCCTCTTTTAGGGTAGTTCATGGGGGGTATCGTAACCCTGATGGGGGGGGCATTCGGGTGCTACACCTTGCCCAAGGGTGACCCGGAACTATGTAAGGCAGGGGCGTTCAACTCCCTGAGGCTTAATACAAGCCCACATACCGTAATCTCATGAATATTACAAAACCATTCTTCTCAAACTAGTTTATCATCAGGTCAGTTGCATCATGCCTCAAAGTTTCTGTATTCTTTACTCATTTATACAGAGAAACGGATAAATTATTTTTATGCTACGCCTCTGGCTAAGCAGGTGTGTTGTGAAATGGAAATACGATGCATGCCTTCATCATGATTTGTTTATGAGTGCGGTAGAAGCAGCAAATACACATAGCTCACTTACAGTTTTGTAGATGTCACGATCAATGCTCACCTGCTGATGGCATCATCCATCCATCCATTTTCTACCGCTTGTCCCTTTTGGGGAGCCTATCTCAGCTGCATTTGGGCAGAAGGCGGGGTACACCCTGGACAAGTCGCCACCTCATCACAGGGCCAACACAGATAGACAGACAACATTCACACTCACATTCACACACTAGGGCCAATTTAGTGTTGCCAATCAACCTATCCCCAGGTGCATGTTTTTGGAGGTGGGAGGAAGCCGGAGTACCCGGAGGGAACCCACGCAGTCACGGGGAGAACATGCAAACTCCACACAGAAAGATCCCCCGCCCAAGATTGAACCCAGGACTACTCAGGACCTTCGTATTGTGAGGCACATGCAATAACCCCTCTGCCACCGTGCTGCCTGATGGCATCTAATAGTGTCAAAATAAAAGGTGCCCTCTTTAGTTTCTCTCAAGTGTTTGCATATTATGTCTTGGGAAACTTTAAATCCATAAATCTTTTGGCACTGCCAGTGACAAATTAAAATCCTAACACTGGTCTTTATACACACACCATAATAATACCTGTATAATGAAGCACAGTACGTCTGACTACAGTAGTCGTAATGCTCCAACAATCCATCAAGCGGTGCGGCTTTATAGCTTACCAAAGTCAGACTAAAACATTTTGACAGATTTTTGAGCGCCGTGTGTAATGTTCTATATTCTTAATGAAACATAAATGTTTTGGTGTTACTTGCTTAGTTACTTGCTAGCGTCATTTATTGAACAGGGGTCAACTTGCAGTCCACTAGTATCTCTAGTGTGTAACTGCCATCTACTGGTCACACTTATCATTGCAACATGTACCGATTACAATTGTTTAGAGGTCGGTAAGCACAACCAGAATTAATCTGTACATTAGGCGCAACAAATTTTAGAAGCACCTTATCATGCAAAATAATTTGGTACTAAATAGATATGAGATATTAGATAGTTGTATGGTTTGACAATTTTTTTAGCATAAAATAGCACACAAGCTAGACATACGTATTAAGTGTCCATTACTGAATAATATTTCAGTTTAAAATACAACATTTATCAATATGAACAAATATCAAATAACTATACTTGCATATAACTTACAAAGTCAAAGTCTCCAAGACCAAAGCATATTAGAAAGTATCTAGTAGCAAACGTGTCCGCATTGTTCAACTAACTGCGTCATGAGCTTGATTTAATGAATTATTGTGACCCCTAGGTCTCGCCAAAAACAACCACTCCACTTCAATTTAATTAAAGACAACATAAGTCCATTCCATTCAATACTAGTGTAGTGTTTTTTCACACCTACCATTGTTCTCTGATTAGTTTCACCTGATCAAACCTTTTCTAACATTCCACACTACAAAATAAGAGTTGTATGCGCTATGATTCATGCTGATATCATATCGGGTTATCGGCCAATAATCAATGCTCCGATATTGGTAATGTGCAAAAGTTATATCGGGACACCCCTAATAACAAGTGGAAGACAAAATACCGTGTGTTGTTGGTGAAAGTTGTTGATTGACCAACTTTCTGTATCTTAAAACTTGCAACATAACTTATCCTTTGTTATTTGTTTGCTAACGATGTTTGAGACATCGTTTTCCAGCTGAACTCTGTGGCACAACTGCACCTCACCAGGCCACTGGTGTGTGAGTGACATGAAGAAAAGCTCTGACTTTGGGTGGAGAAGTCATTTGGCGCCACCTGTTTTGTGTGCATGTACAGAATGAATTCCGCACACTCCAAATAAAAGACAACCTTTTTATTTTTTGACTTTTTTCTCAGGCAAAAATACAGTCTTACAGTTCGGTCAATGATGTCTTTTTTGTTACGTACGGCGGGGGAAGGAGACGACACCAAAGCAAGAGTCAGTTCAATAGGTTTATTGAACCTTTTGATGAGTGTGTGGGATGTGTATGCTACATCTAAGTGTTTGGTGCAAAACGATGTGTAGAGTTAACAATGTAAATAGTACCAGAGTTTGTTGTATGTGCGTGTTGGATGAATCGTTCGCCAGACCAAATGGGACAAGGCAAGAAGGCAGTCCGTGGGCAAGCAAGCGGTCGGGGGCTGGAGAGAAGGAACGAGGTCCGTGTCCAAGCAGGGGGTCGAGGATCGAGGGAGGCAGTCCAAAGTCCAAAGGGGAGTCGAGGCACACAGCTCAATCACGGAAGACACGGGAAGCACTTCGGGAAGACACAAGGGACATAAGACACGGGAACTGGGAAGACACAGCGAGAGATCAAGTACGCGGGAGGGAAGCCAGAGACGGGTCCGCTGGTCTTTATACTGCTCGCCTTCATCAGTTCCAGGTGCGCTGATTGCTGATCCCCTTCAGCCTTGCCGGCGCGTGGCCGCGATGCTGCCAGAGCGAGCAGGGGCATATCCTGGCGCGCTGCCAGCGGAGGCGCCAGCAAAGCTTTTCGCAGATGGCATGCGGGATTGAGCATGCGCCGTGACATTTTTAGTTTAAATGTTTTTTTTTTTTTTCAAAAAACTACGCGTTTGCCTACAAAGCGCATGTTCAACTGTAGTCCCTGGACAAGGTGCAAACGTTGGCACCAGACAAAAGAACAATCAGTGCATTAAAAATTTGATCGGGGTTCTCAAACTGTGGTATATATACCACTAGTGGTACATGAGCTCTATCTAGTGGTAAGTCAAATAATCACTTAATGAAAGTACAGTGTTTTCTTTTTATATATCCACACACAGTGTTATTGTTCAGATTGTGTATAATGTTGCAGTGGCCAAAAATATTAATTACATTATTTTGCCTTGTTTTTAATAAATATTTTGGCCTACCACGCTACCGTATTTTAATGTTGGTCATTATGGTGGTACTTGGAGAGCCAGGTTTTTTTTGGAAGTGGTAAATGGAGAACAACGTTTGAGAACCACTGTGTTTGAACATAAGACCGCTAATTGATAAACAATCTGATGATGATAATAAAAGAAGAAATACAAATGTGAAAGACTCCCCGCTTCAATCCTATGCAGCATGCAGGCATCATAGCACGTCTAAATGAACTCAACGTCGGTTTATAGCACAAGTTAAACTTACTTCAAATACTGCTGCGTATTCGTTCGGTTTATGAGATCCTTCTCGCATATTTTATAAGCTCATTAAATATAAATGTGCACGGGAATAAAAGGAGCAAATAAGGACAAGCGTTATTTTGGAGCCGATCGTAAGCCTCGATGAGACTTTGCTATTGGGGAAAACAATTCTCCCAGCTCATATAAGCGGTAGTATATGCTGTAGGTAACAAAAAGACAGGTGCGGGCAGGTATCCAATGAATAAAGGAGAGCGGTACATTTAACCCTCAGAGGAGCTTGTTTTCAATATAAACAACTTCCTTTTCTTCAGCTGACTCAACGCTTCTAAGGAGGCGCACAGATCAATGACAGATGCGTATTCTATTTGGCTGTGCAACACTGCATACTTTGTGTTTCTTAATATATATTTTCAATGAGCTGAAGTTGCAAAGAGCCACTCTGGACAAATGAAATTTCAATTTTGGTCTCAAAGGGGACCATTAAGATGCTCGGGGCTTAATACACTCGCCGCACTTGACTGCAATTTACCAGCACAATTTTTCTTAGTGCTCAAAGGTTAACAACCAGTGTTACGTTACCTTCTCATTGCTACGCAATGTAATTAGACTTGTGATAGCTGGGGGCCATTTGGTGACATGCCCAGCTTCCAGGATATTTATAAGCCTCTGATGATAGGGGGGGGGGGGTCTGTTGTTTTCATTGCTAAACATTAGAAACATGTGAGAAATAATGGAGTCCAGCAAGTATTGTTGGGGGACAAGCTTTGCTTTCCGATTTGCATTTCCAACATGCACAACAAGTGAAGGGAGGCGGGGCCGATGGAGAACACCAGGCTTAATTGGCCGAGCTGATGGCATCACACTTAAAGTCAGAAGTGCCCGAGGCATGGAGCGCAGAACTCGGAGCAGTTCCCAGGTGCAGGGCCGTGCTGGTGGGAGGCTGCCTTCATAAGTCTCAGAGCAATTTGCTGAGAATGTCGAGAGCAATTCAAAGAGGAGAATGACACGAGAAGGGTGTGCATGGTTTACTTTGTAATACATCATTTATTTCTTCACAACTCTAGCTTTACTTCTTCAAATAAGTGTTGCTTTGCACCACTCTGCTGTGTGTCTCGTCTCTAATGGAGACTTTTCCACTAATGTCATGTCATCCCCAATATAAGGCTATTCTCCCTCCCTCGAGAAAAAGGTCGTACAAAGACAGGGCATCTTACAATTTGTTGCAAATGTTTTTAAATTGTAACTTACACAAGTACTTAAGCCTTCGCACGAGTAAATAGCCTTTGACAGAGATACACATTTGGACTCTTAAAGGGGAACTGCACTTTTTTGGGGAATTTTACCTATCATTGAGAATTTGTTTGTGACACAAAACATATGTCTATCTCTTGTTTGTGTATTCTAAATTATAAAACACAACTAACAGTGACGCATCTATTCCACCTATAGAGCCATTAAAAAATAAACGCCACCAATACTCCATTTACATGTCGCAACCTGCATATGCGACCTGAATCTGATGAATTCGAGGACCAGTCGTAGACAATTAGAGTGAAAAGCAAATTTTATTTTCACTCGCATACAAAACATTCTAACTTGGATTGTTTCCCTGGCTTCGAGACTCTCCCGAAGGACAGTGCGGCAAAGACAAAACAAACTCCCTTCTTGTCTCTCATGGACACACACCTTGTTGTTGTTGACTTTGGACTGACTAGAGGTTGCACAACACCAAGGCCGCGAAACAGAGACACGCGGCAGGCTTACACACACACATGCATCCACAAAAAATATACACCACACACACATACCCCACCTCCCATGCAATGCCCTCGACGCAAATCTCTTAGGGGTGATGGATGGCTGGGCAACTCCTGAAGAGCACCAGCCTGCCACCGTAGCCCCCACTCCCTCCCCTCTGTTGCAAGTCTCGAGATGTATGTTGTAATATGTATACTGTATGTGCTTTGCTATGGAGGTTTTTTTCCCACTCCAGACTGGGCCCCCTTAGGAGCCCAGTCTAAATCTTATTTTTTTACTCATCCTCCCCCAGCGTTTACCTTTTTCCCATCTTTTACAGGGCGCCTTGTGGCGACTCATCATCGTTCCTGTTCTGTAACCCTGTACACTGTTTATTTGTCTAATCTTAAACGGGTTTGTGCTGAAAACAAAGTTTTGTTGTACTTGTGCAATGACATTAAATACCTACCTACCTACCTACCTACCTATTAACCAAATATTAGCAATATTGTTATAATAAGAGCAAACATGAGGATACTGTGTTGTGTTTAAGTACTAACCATGCCTCTCATTTGTATAGTAGAAGGTTGTGGCCTTAAACAAAGAAGTTGGTTGACTCAATTCACCATATTTTTTGGACCATAAGGCGCACTAAGTTATAAGACGCACTGTGGGTAAACGGGTTTATTCAGGTCTATTTTCGTACAAAAGGCCTGCAAGATTATAAATCGCATTAAATGGATCATATTATGATTTTTTTTTCTACAAGTAAAACAATTCCTTGTGGTCTAAAGATCATGTAATGGTGGTTATTTGGTCAAAATGTTGCAAAGATTATGTTTTACCACCGTTTTATGGCCGATCATATTTATGTAACTCCACATTGACAGCGTCTTCTCTCCGTCATCTTTGTTGTAGTTTTTAGCGATTCCATAGCGAGACTACTGACAGATTACGGTAGAACTGTACGCGAATTTGTATTAGAAAAGGCAACAATGCCCCACAACAAGAGGATAGAGAAAAAGAAGGATCTCATTGAAAACGGTGCGGACTACAATGGCGGACGCCCTCACATTTTCGGGACTTATTTTGAAATGGATGGATGGATGCTGATCTGTAATACACATCAGGAGGTGCCAATAGGTAAGACAAGTTAGTTTTGCATAATATCGCAAAACAAAACGCCAGATAGCGTCTCCTAATATGTGCCATTTTAGGTTCCTTATACACACACCATAATAATACCCGTATGTTGAAGCAGAGTACGTCTGACTACGGTAGCCGAAATGTTCCAATAATCCATCTAGGGGTACGGCATCGTAGCTTACCAAAGTCGTACTAAAACATTTTGACAGATTTTTGAACAGTGTGTTAATGTTCTATATTCTCAATGTAACATCAAAAATTTGGTCTTGCGTGCTTACGGGTACTTGCTAGCGCCGCTAGCATCGTTTATTTAAGAGGCGTCAACCTACAGTCCACTAGTATCTCTTATGTGTGACTGCCACACTTACACCATGTACCAAATAAAATTGCTTTGAGGTCGGTAAGCACGAAAATAATTAATATGTACGTAAGTCGTACTGTTGATTTTTTAGATATTAAAAGAATATTAAAGGCCTACTGAAACCCACTACTACCGACCACGCAGTCTGATAGTTTATATATCAATGATGAAATCTTAACATTGCAACACATGCCAATACGGCCTGGTTAACTTATAAAGTGCAATTTTAAATTTCCCGCTAAACTTCCGGTTGAAAACTCCTTTGGATATGACGTATGCGCGTGACGTAGCCAGTAGAACAGAGGTATGGCTCCCCCATTGAGGCCAATACAAAAAGCTCTGTTTTCATTTCATAATTCCACAGTATTCTGGACATCTGTGTTGGTGAATCTTTTGCAATTTGTTTAATGAACAATGGAGATTGCAAAAAAAAAAAGTTGTAGGTGGGATCGGTGTATTAGCGGCTGGCTGTAGCAACACAACAAGGAGGACTTACTTGGATAGCAGACGCGCTAGCCGATGCTAGCCGCCAACCGCATCTGTGATCGGGTGAAGTCCTTCGTCGTGCCGTCGATCGCTGGAACGCAGGTGAGCACGGGTGTTGATGAGTAGATGAGGGCTGGCTGGCATAGGTGGAGTGCTAATGTTTTTATCATAGCTCTGTTAGGTCCGGTTGCTAAGTTGTTAAGTTAGCTTCAGCGTCATTAGCAACAGCATTGTTAAGCTTTGCCAGGCTGAGAATTATTAACCGTGTAGTTACATGTCCATGGTTTAATAGTATTGTTGATCTTCTGTCTATCCTTCCAGTCAGGGATTTATTTATTTTGTTTCTATCTGCATTTGAGCCAGATGCTATCACGTTAGCTCAGTAGCTAAAGAGCTTCGCCGATGTATCGTCGTGGAGATAAAAGTCACTGTGAATGTCCATTTCGCGTTCTCGACTCTCATTTTCAAGAGGATTTAGTATCCGAGGTGGTTTGAAATACAAATCCGTGATCCACAATAGAAAAAGGAGAGAGCGTGGAATCCAATGAGCCAGCTTGTACCTAAGTTACGGTCAGAGCGAAAAAAGATATGTCTTTCACTGCATTCTAGTCCATCACTCTAACGTTCCTCATCCACAAATCTTTCATCCTCGCTCAAATTAATAGGGTAATCGTCGCTTTCTCTGTCCGAATCGCTCTAGCTGCGTTGAAAACAATAGGAAAATATGAGAAGGTGAACAACTGACTACGTCACGCTACTTCCGGTAGGGGCAAGGCTTTTTTTTTATCAGAGACCAAAAGTTGCGAACTTTATCGTCGTTGTTCTATACTAAATCCTTTCAGCAAAAATATGTCAATATCGCGAAATGATCAAGTATGATACATAGAATGGATCTGCTATCCCCGTTTAAATAAAAAATAATAATTTCAGTAGGCCTTTAAGTGCTCCTTATAGCCTAGCAATACGGTAGACCTGAAAACTAGGACAACGCCACAATATGCATGTTTTTACCTTAGCACCTGGGGATAGGTTGATTGGCAACACAAAATTGGCCCTAATTTGTGATTGTGAGTGTGAATGTTGTCTGTCTATCTGTGTTGGCCCAGTGATGAGGTGGCGACTTGTCTAGGGTGTACTCCGCAGCACCCCCGCGACCCAGAGGGGGGCAATCTTTAACACATGGATGGATGTATAGATGATTAATTTGTCAACAAAACAGGGAACACAATTGTGCTGAAAGATATAAACATCGTATCAGTCTGCATCTAAGTGAGAGCAGACATTGTCCAGTAAGTAACGGTTCTTTAGGTTAATAGTTTGTATTTCTTGTTTAGCACTTAGCAATACTGCTACGTAATGCTTAGTGTTTCACTAAAACTGGATCTGTTTATCACTCAGCATCTAAAACTTGTAGCATCATCCTCCGTATAGTCAGGATCAAAAATATAAGGATCATCAATAGTCTCAAAGTATTACCGGTTGTTGCTGTCTCTCATGAAGTCTGCCATGATTATTCCTGTTGTTGTTTTTGATGTGCTCTGTGAAATCAATGTGCCGCTGTAATGCTTAAAATTTGCTAAATACGTAAGTATTACATGTTTGTATGAATGTTCCTGTTACTACATTACATAAAGACTTACAGTATGTATATAAAACGTTGATGGAGGTTTTTGGAGGTTTTTTAGAGTTATTTTTAGCACTCGGAGAAGTAAATTGCCTTCGACAGAAAGATCAATTTGGGCCATCACTGCATTTTAGTCTGTGTTGGTATAGTGCGTGAGTCAAATTATTGCTATAAAACAGAAATAATCCAAAAGAAGATGTGTCCACTGTCTGTGAATTTAAAATGCTAAAAGTAATACTAACAAAAAATGAACATGCTTCGTTGTCATTTGTAATTTGTTGCTGAAAACAAAAATACATAAACAAGCAACGCAGACTTTAAAACAGTTTCAGTGTACTGTTCATCAGTGACGTGGAGTGAGGTTTTTTTTTTGTATTTCTTTCTATTATACTCTCAGTAATGTTTAATAAAAGCTGCTCATTCAGAGGACAACAAGCAAAAGAAGACAATAATTCACTTTCATTAAAATGTTAGTTAGTCTTAGTTACATTTATTTACTTTTGTAACATTCAAACACATTTGGGGTCTTACCTTTTCTTTGTATGTGAAGTACAAACAAACGTTTGTACATGCACTTATCCTCTTCCAGGAATAGTTATTATGCACTCTGATTATAAAAGTTAGTTTACCATTCCTTTGGTCTAAAAGTTTAGTTTGGAGATGTTTTTGAGCGTGTGCGTATCCATCTTGCTAGTCACAGCCATTCATTTATTCAGCAGATCATAAAATATATTTATTTTGTTTTGTTTATATATATATATATATATATATATATATATATATATATATATATATATATATATATATATATATATATATATATATATATATATATATATATATATATGTATATATATATACATATATATATATATATATATATATATATATATATATATATATATATATATATATATATATTTTTTTTTTTAACAAAAGCCGCTAGCTTCTGCGGGGGAAAAAGATGGTATGATAGTAACAAGCGTCTGCTAGCTCATGTCCGCCACCCGCATTAATACTGACTGGGTGTGTGTGGCGACTCACAGTACTACAGTACAGTGTCTAAGTATGATTTTAAAATAACAATAATGTAATTTCTACATTAAAAACAGTGATGGTCAAGCTACTTGGAAAATGTAGTAAGCTAAGCTACAACATCCATCCATCCATCCATCCATCCATCTTCTTCCGCTTATCCGAGGTCGGGTCGCGGGGGCAGCAGCCTAAGCAGGGAAGCCCAGACTTTCCTCTCCCCAGCTACTTCGTCCAGCTCCTCCCGGGGGATCCGGAGGCATGCCCAGACCAGCCGGAAGACATAGTCTTCCCAACGTGTCCTGGGTCTTCCCCTCTTACCGGTCGGACTTGCCCGAAACACCTCCCTAGGGAGGCGTTCGGGTGGCATCCTGACCAGATGCCCGAACCACCTCATCTTGCTCCTCTCGATGTGGAGGAGCAGCGGCTTTACTCTAAGCTCCTCCCAAATGACAATGCTTCTCACTCTATCTCTAAGGGAGAGCCCCGCCACTTGGCGGAGGAAAGTCATGTCAGCCGCTTGTACCCGTGATCTTGTCCTTTTGGTCAAAACCGAAAGCTTATGACCATAGATGAGGATGGGAATGTATATCGACCGGTAAATTGAGAGCTTTGCCTTCCTGCTCAGCTCCTTCTTCACCACAACGGATCGATACAGCGTCCGCATTACTGAAGACGCCGCACCGATCCTGTCGATCTCACGATCCACTCTTCCCTCACTCGTTAACAAGACTCCGAGGTACTTGAACTCCTCCACTTGGGGCAAGGTCTCCTCCTCAAACCGGAGATGGCACTCCACCCTTTTCCGGGCAAGAACCATGGACTCTGACTTGGAGGTGCTGATTCTCATATCTACAAGCTACAAGGTACTCTCGATTAAATGTAGCTAAGCTACAGGGGTAGCTATCCCCGTAGAATTGTAGCAAACTACACTACTAGCTACATGGTAAAAGTAACTTGCTACATCAAATCTACATTTAACAGCATTTATATGTATGGGCACACACATATAATGTCAATGTTAATGTAACAGAGTGTACAAATGGACTAAACAAGGGTCCATTACAATTAACTATCTGCCATTTAGCTGGGGACACCCTACAACTACCTCTAAGGGTCCCTGCAACCCACTGTATGTATTTATTTTAGCTTGCCTTATCTTTGGCCCACCACTACAATGTTATTCATTTGTTCTACCTACAGTAAAAAAAAAACAGCATATATCTATATCTTGACAAAAAAAACAATGACTTTTGTGTTGTTTGGGAAAAGTTGGTAATGGTTATGTACAGTAAAACTTTTCATGATCTCAACTCACCTTAATATGTGTTCCTAAATTTGTGTTAGATGTCCTAGATGAAGAGAGCAGTTATGTTTTTGGTTTACCGGGTAAGCAACTAAAAACTAAGGTTTCGGGCATTGTTTGTCTAAACACATACATTTGTGTAAATATGGCCAAGGACACGCATTATTGTGAGTTTCCTGCACATCATTTTCATTACTAAAGAAAAATCTATTCTGCGGAAGACATATTCTCTGCCGATTTAAAGCATGTTTTTTTTTGAGTCGTCAGCTTGAAGCGTCCCTCTGTCTCTGACTCCCTCGTCATCATGTGACATGAGTGCATGTCTGTTATGATTTTGCTTGTTAGTTTCAATTACCCGCCTTTTTTGCCTCTGATTGGTCAATCCGTAATGTTTCACCCTAACATTAGCCAACTGTGACTCATCATACGAACACTAACCGATCATTATGGATTTTCTCCATATGTATTGATGTTTTCATTTATGTAGGTCATTGGATTTTCTTCATATTTTTTTTGGCCTGGATTCACACTCCATTTTCTCTCTTTGTAGCTTGTAGCTTTGATGTAAGCTACCTCGCTACATGGGTCTAAAAGTAGCTAAGCTACAGGAAAAGCTACTCATTAAAAAAATAGCTAAGCTCCCGCCAAGGTACTGGAAAATATAGTTAAGCAATGTAGCTTAGCTACATGTAGCTTGTTACTGCCCATCACTGATTGAATATATTACACACGCTGAGGATTCTAAAGTGTAGAAAGTCATGGTGTAAAACTGTTTATGGTAACGTTACAATAGCAAATTTTCTAACAAACACAATTAGCCACACCCTAAGCCAGCAGCGCTGAGTGAGACTCAACATGTTTTATTATGATAACATTTATATCGCTTTGACAAGGTTAAGTTGTGCAAAAATAACTTTTAAAACTGTGGAATTGAATAATAGTATAAACAATGTTTTACCTGAGAAATAAATAACCAAAAAAATAATAGTAATATTAGATATACACCGGTACCTCGACTTATGAATTTAACTGGTCCTGTGATGGTGCTTGTAATCCAAAATACTCATAAATCAATGTTAGGCCAAAAATACAACCCATATTTACATGTAACATAAATTAAATATACTGTAGCATAGTTTTATTAAGTTACAGTGCATCCGGAAAGTATTCACAGCGCTTTACATTTTCCACATTTTGATATGTTACAGCCTTATTCCAAAATTGAATAACATTGTGTTTGTCTTGAAAATTCTACAGAATACCCCATAATGACAATGTGAAAAGTATTTTTGCAAATTTACAAAAATGAACAAAACAAAAACCACATGTACATAAGTATTCACAGCCTTTCCTCAATATTTTGTTGATGCACCATTTGCAGCAATTACAGCCTCAAGTCTTTTTGATTACGATGCCACAAGCTTGGCACACCTATCTTTGGGCAGTTTGGCCTATTCCTCTTTGCAGCACCTCTTAAACTCCATCAGATTGGATGGGAAGCGTTGGTTGTCATTGTGATCCAGGAAGTACCACTGTATCAAATCCAGCTTTAGGCAAAAAAGCTCTCACAAACTTTTTAAAGTAAAGATGGAAATAAAAGGGATGCCACTTCGACAAACAAAAACTACAATGTTCCCTTGATTATCACAAGTGTTACGTGGTGGGTGAATTTCCTCAAAGTAGCGACGCTACTAATTTTAGGATTTTCGGATGTAAATGTTTTCATAAAGACTGAATGCTGTGAAACTTCTATGTCTACAATACAAATTCTACGAATCCAGAGTAACATCAAATAAGCCATATTTTTTTTTTTTAAAGTGTAGATCTCACCTATAATGACAAAGGAAAAATCAAAAAGGCTATGCAAATGTTCTACATTGTAAATATATATATATATATATATATATATATATATATATATATATATATATATATATATATATATATATATATATATATATATATATGCAATGTACAATATTACATTCTTGTTTAAGTGTTAATCCTCACACATTTCTTTTCTTTCTTGTTTTTCTCTTTTCTTTTCTTTTCTTAATATATTGTATTGTCTGGCAACTAGTAAAAATATTTTTGATTTCTTCATTTAGAAAAAAATATAGGAGATATTCATCTGTATGTTCATATTGTTGCAATGTTTGTTTTTAATGTAAAGTATGGTATCGTATTGTTGTTTGAAAAAAATTATTTTCCCCCTTTGGGCTTTTGGAGTTCTTCCTTGCACAGATGTGGGTTCAGATCAGGGGATGTTGTTGTGGTTTGTGCAGCACTTCGAGGCACTTGTGATTCAGGGCTATATAATTGAACGATTTATTTTTTTTTTAAAAGGAAAAAGACAACGAAAAACAGGACCTTTTTATCACTTTCTAAAAAAAAACACAGGATGGCCAAGACAGGATGTGAAAACAAAATGGCCATGTTAATATTCTACATTCTAAGAAAAAATATAAAAACAGTTTCAATACCAGACATTTGTAAAAAGTATGGTCCTTTATTAGTTTGTGTTTCATTCTCTTTCAAATGTTTATTTTCTTTCTTGTTTTTCTCTTTCCATTTTTGTCTGGTTTTAATATATTGTATTGTTGTTTGGAAATCTGTCAATTTGTAAACATATTTTGTTATGTCCACATTTTGAAAAAAAAAAAAAAAACATTTTGTTAATGGTTATGTTCATATTGTTGCCATTGTGAAATATGTTTGTTTTTAATGTGAAGTGTCACGGTAGAGCGGGGAAGAAGGAGACGGCACAGATGCAAGGACGTCGTTTTGCTCTATTTGTTTATCAATACAAGACTATGAAGTGTGAAACTAACCAAAATATGTGGTGTGCGACTATGTGAAGTGAGTATATGTTGAGTGTTACCGGGAGGTGTTGAAGGTGCATGTGGAGTAAGTCCAGGGAGGGCAAGGCAAGCTAGGAGCTCCAGGGACAGGAGCGAGGTGTCAAGGTCCATGTCCAGGCGGGAGGTCGAGATCCAAAAAGGCAGCCAGCGAACCAGAGGGAATATGGGGAGACCAGACACACAGCTCGCAACCAGGGATCGGAGGAATGCTGCTGGATGGCGACACAGGAACACAAGACACGGTGAGCACAGAGGAGGAGAAAACACAGAGGGAGAGAGAGTGCACAGAGAGCTGGAGACGTGAGGGCTTACTGTACGGGAACAAGTAGCTACGTTCTGGCCCAGAACGTAGGTTTGCGCTGGCTTAAGAAGCGCAGAGGACTCATCAGCATCAGGTGTGTGATTGCTGATTTGGAACCGCTGCGCTGAAGACAGAAGAGGAGCGCGGCAGGGAGCACCCTGGTGAGCGCGCCGAGGAGAGGCGCGCACAGGGGTGCGCCGCGGAGAGGAGTGTGGCTGGAAGCGCGCTCCTCTGAGGAATGCGCAGTGGCATGCGCTTGCGCCGTGACATGTTGTATCGTATTGTTGTTGGAATAAAGTTTTTTTCCCACTGGTCTTTTGGAGTTTTTTCCTTGCCCAGATGTGGGTTGATGTAAGGTGATGTCATTGTGGTTTGTGCAGCCCTTCGAAACACTTGTGATTAAGGGCTATATATAAACATTCACTGATTGAGTGATTTAAAAAAAAAAAAAGTAATGAAGTTTTGAAGAAACAAAAACTGTAGTAAGCAAACCGCAAAGTGGAGAGGGGAGACTCTTAAATGTTCTTCTTCATCCTTGTGGAAAAGAAAATTAATAACAGGACATTTTCATCACTTTCTCAAAATAAAATTAAAAAAAACACAGGACGGCCATGACAGAATGTGAAAACAAAAAGGGCATTAAAAATTTTTAATCTAAAAAATACTTTTGTAAAAAATCTGGTGCTTTTTTTTGTTGTTTTGTTTTATTCTCTTTCAAGTGTTATTCCTTACACATGTTTATTTTCTTTCTTGTTTTACTCTTTCATTTTTATAGTAGTCTGGTTTTAATATATTGTATTGTCTGGAAAGTCTGGCAACTAGTAAAAACATTTTGTTCATGTTAATGTTTTTATATTGTTGCCATATTGAAATATGTTAGTTTTTTTATGTGAAGTTTGGTATCGTATTGTTGCATAACGTTTTGTATAACGTTTGTTTTTTGTATTTTTTTGCAGTTCAGGCTTTTGGAGTTTTCCCTTGCCCAGATGTGGGTTCAGATCAGGTTATGTCGTCGTGGCTTGTGTAGCCCTTGGAAGCACTTGTGATTAAGGGCTATATAAATAAACTTTGATTGATTGATTAAAGAAAAAAAAATAAAGTTCTGACAAAAAAACAAAAAACTGTAGTACTAAAACTGCGAAGTGGAGAGGGAACACTACATCAAGGAGTCTTTAAACTTTTTGACTCAGGGGCCGCATTGGGCTAAAAAAAATTTGGCTGGGGGCCGGGCTGTATACATATATATATATATATATATATATATATATATATATATATATATATATATATATATATATATATATATATATATATATATATATATATATATATATATATATATTCCTCGCGCACTAATTGACTGAAAGAGCGCTCACTTGATGTCACGTTATCGATGGGAAAATGCATTTTGAGACAATATGATTTGCCTGAGCGGATAGGAGACACAGAGAGTAACAAGCGGTAGAAAATGGATTAGAAAGGACAGATTTGAAAACATTACATTTGTATTATTATTATTTTTTTAACTTGGGACTTTGGACGCTGACGGGCACCCCTGCTCTACATCTTAAATGTTCTTCTTTATCCTTGTTGAAAAGAGAATGAATAACAGCACATATTTGTATCACTTTCTAAACAGAAACAATGTAAAAACAAGAAGGCCATGATTATGTTTTAAATTCTAAAACATTTGAAATAAAAACAGTTTCGATACTAGACATTTGTAGAAGGTATGTTCTCTTTCAAGCGTTATTCCTTGCTTGCACATGTTTATTTTATTTCTTCTTTTTCTCTATCCTTTGTTCGTCTGTTCTTAATATGTTTTATTGTGTGGAATGTCGGGCAAGTAATAAAATATGTTTTATTACTTAATGTTCCATTTGTTGCCAAAAAACAGGACCGCCAAGACAGGATGTGAAAACAGGAGAACAGAACATCCATTAGGAAGTCTGCCATCCTAATTAGATGTGTCCTCTTTGTACAAAAACACTTTAATATCCTTCGTATGTCTGAATTCTTCAACCATTGCGAAAAAACGGTCTCATCTGAGCTCATTCTTTCAGTCCTTTACCCAAAGCTCATGACAGCTGAAGGCAAACTGACCTTTGCGGGCGTTGTATGGAGCAACATAATCCAAAGAAAGTGTGGGCAGCATCCCCAAAAAAAGCTCATTTGTAGGCAAAAGAGCAAACTTTGCAATGGACTCCGTGTGGTTCCTTGTCGCAGCAAAACAGTCCAAAGTTAGCGCGAGGAGGAGTGTTTTGCTGGAGTGTTTGTTGAGCATGTCCTGGAGCTGTAAGGAACAGTGCGCTGGGAAAACGGCACATTATGGAAGAAGGGAGGGAGGCAGGGAAGTGGCAGCGAGGAGATCTTTGATGAGGCCCCACGAGTGTCTCTAATGAGACGCAACGTGAGGGAGATGCTGCATCGCTCCATGGCGAACAGCGCTCCGCCACGAAGCTACCGCGTTGCAGCCATAGTTATAACCACCGGCTTTAATTAAAAATCTGAAAATCACCATTCCATGCGGCGCTCGAGCAGGAAATCTCGGAGCGAGCGTACAACAGGGAGACAACACTATCAAACGCTTGTTTTGACAGTGATTTGCACTTTTTATTCTGTTTGGTTTAACATGAACTCGCACGTCATGATTCTCTTTGTGCTTATTGATCATGTCCGCCTTTAAAAAAATAACAATGCCCATGTTTGAGTGATATACTGTCCATACCAGGGGTCCCCAAACTTTTTGACTCGGGGGCCGCATTAGATTAAAAAAAATTGGCCGGGGGCCGGGCTGTATATATACAGTATGTATACATGCATATATCAGGGACGTGCAGTCAGTGGAAGCATCATGACTGACTGCATCATGGAAAGAAAACAAATGTAAAAAGAAAAAAAATTAATTAAATTGTTATATGTATCCAGTGATTATACTATAAAGTTTTTTTTCCATTTAACTTCACCAGTTTTAGATTAGTTTTATTCAAAATCGCTGAATTTTCACATTTGCCGTTCAAATACTGAGAAGAGACGGTGCGGTGATCAGCAGCCCTTTGAGGCACGTCACTGCGTTGTGCCTCAACATGGATTGCGGACTTGGCTAACTGCTGACCTGCTATGCAGTGAGACCGTATTGCTATATGAATTATATTATACATTTCCATAGTTTAGTTAGCTGAGGTATATAATGTACAGTGTATTTTGTCAACAACTGTATGTGTGTAACGTATTTCTTGTGCTGAGCAATCATAAAACGGCTGGAGGAGTTGTGAATGACTGCAGGGCCACAACATTAGGTACACCTGCAGACTGCAGCACGGATTTCATATTTCATTCATTCACAACTCCTCCAACACGAACATTATTGTTTTTGCACTTTTTGGCTTCTTATCAAATAACTTTTTTAAATAGATTCAATCTTGCACGTGGAACGTTTAAGTGTGGGCTTTAGTTGATATAACACTCCCGTCAGGGGGTGCATTCTCCGGCGGGGGGTGCATTAATCCAGCACAACAGCAGCGCATGGACTTCATTTATAAGTAAAAGTAATACAATAATGTTTTTTTTTTATTAAATGTGCTGTATTGTGTGCTACAGTTTGTATGTGTAAAGTTAAAGTTAAGTTAAAATTCCAATGATTGTCACACACACACTATGTGTAATGAAATTTGTCTTTTGCATTTGACCCATCCACTGGATCACCCCCTGGGAGGTGAGGGGAGCAGTGGTCAGCAGCGGTGCCGCGCCCGGGAATAATTTTTGGTGATTTAACCCCCAATTCCAACCCTTGATGCTGAGTGCCAAGCAGGGAAGAATGCTGGTATGAGCTTTTAAACATAACCCGTTAACTGCTGCCAATCAAATGGTGAATAAGATACTCTTTAGGGTTCATATGTTTGTAAATCTGACTGTGATGAAGTCAGTGCCTCACCAGCCATGAACTTCACCGCACGTCACTGGCATATATATATATATAGGGATGATGTTCGTTAAGAAATTATCAAGTTCAAGCCCATTAGCGAATCCTCTTAGCGAATCCTCTTATCGAACCGATTCCTTATCGGATCTCTTATCGAATCCAGATAGGTTGTTGTGTGTGCACTAAGTTCCAAAAGCCATAGATGTTATGTGACTGGGCCGGCACGCTGTTTATATGGAGGAAAAGCGGACGTGACTGAGGACAGCATGCGGCCGTTATAGGCTGAAGGTTTCAGGTGAGAGAGGACGCTAAAGGCATGCCCCCAGTGAGCATATAGTGCTGCTATGTGCGTTGTAAAATAAAAAAAATTGTCGACAAACACCTCACCAACATGGACGAGGTGCAGCTCCCTTTCGACATCCCGGTGAAGCACACTGGAGAAGAAGGGGACCAGCACGGTAGCGAATCGATACGCACAACGGGGCAAGAGAAGTCGGCTTTTACTGTTGTGCTAGCTTGCTATGCTAATGGACAACAAGACTGACTTTGAAAATCTGGCGTGTTTAATGGAGAACTTGCCCAGCTGTTCATTTCGGACACAGAAAATGAGGACTTTGATGGATTTGTGGATGAGGATTGATCAAAAAATAATGTGAGTACATGTGAGTGTGAATGTTGTCTGTCTATCTGTGTTGGCCCCGCGATGAGGTGGCGACTTGTCCAGGGTGTACCCTGCCTTCCGCCCGAATGCAGCTGAGATAGGCTCCAGCGACCCCCCGCGACCCCAAAAGGGACAAGCGGTAGAAAATGGATGGATGGATGATTAATACTTCAATAAAGTACAACAGAACTCGGCTTTGCTCCTGCTGCCTTTTTAAAACAGCGTCCATGCATGCTAGCGTATGTTTTAAGCTAGCGTATGTTTAACCATGCCTGCGGCCAAAAAGACACTGCGCTTTATTTATGCGTTAAATACACAAATAGCACCCGTAACTGACACGGCGCCATTTAATACGGTGCGCCCTATGGTTGCGAAAATACGGTATAGTGGCTTCGATAACAGAAAAAGAATCAGAATCAGAAATACTTTAATAATCCCGAGGGTAAATTAACATTTTCAGCACAATCCCATTCAAGAGCAGACAAATATTACAGGGAGACAAAACAGGATCGCTGACGGGTCTGCCAACTTCCGGCGTCCCTTACAAAAATGGTGAGAAACAGGGAGGAAGGGACTATGCTGAGGCCATAGAAGAAAAAAAAAGAAAAAAATACCTCTTAGCCATAGCACACAAAAACATGTGTGTAAGAGGGAAACATCAAAGAACACAAAGGACATTAAAGACATTAAAAGAGCAGAGCTGATGCAACCAGCCACTTCTACACACAGCCACAAAAGTAAAACAACAACAAAAAATATTATTTTTATTTCATTACCAGTTATTTCATTTTCAAACTGCATCTGACCAAGATATACCATAGTTGATACTTGTCCTACAGGTCTGCCATCTATTGTAAGGATTATTTGTGGAATAGGTTGACTTTTGTTCAATTCCAATGCTTAGGTTTATTTCGTATTAATTTCCATTTCATATGGTCATATGGTATTAAGTGCAGTTAGAAAAGACAAAGACAAAGACAAAGCAAAAGAGGTGCATGACCCAAATACTTTCAGTCCAAAATCAATTTCCTGAAAAGGGTACTACGGCCGGCCCGCCAGTGTCCAAAATCCGGCCCGCGGGAAGTCCCAAGTTAAAATAATAATAATTAAATGTTTTAATTTTTTATTGTATTATTTTTTTTTCAAATCTGTCCTTTCTAATCCATTTTGTACCGCTTGTTACTCTCGGTGATTCCGAGCCGCTCAGGCAAATCATATTGTCTTAAAATGCATTTTGAGACAATGTAATTTATAACGGGAATAATAATAACGGGAACCGGTTCTCAAAAAGGGATTTGAATCCATAGAATCGGTTATTTTCTTATCGAACAATCGGGAGAACCGGTTTCAAACATCATCCCTATATATATATATATATATATATATGAACCTTGACTATATATATATATATATATATATATATATATATATATATATATATATATATATATATATATATATATATATATATATATATATATATATAGTCAAGGCTTCTGTGGTTTATCCGTTATACAGTGCTCAATACCGGGGTAGTGTTATGTATCGACAAGGGGGCAGGAGACAGCACGACAACAGGAGGTATATCTCAACGGGTTTTATTGAGCCTTTGATGAATACTTGGGGTGTGTATGCTACTATGTGTGTGGATGTACTGCTATGTGTGGAGATTAACACAATGTGGATTGCCGAGGGTTTGTTGAAGGTGCGTGTTGATTGTGGCAGCATCCAAGTCCAGAGGGGGAAGAAGCAAAAGGGGTTTGTGATCCGAGCGAGGAACCGTGGGGCAGGAGAGAGGCGTCAGAGGTCCAAATCCGAGCGTGGTGTCGAGGATAGAGGAAGGCGGGGGGAAGATCTGCAGTAGAAGCGCACGGCTACTACTGAGACACGGAGGGCTGTGGGAACAGGAGATGACAAAGACAGAATCAGGACCAGGCACGAGTAAGCGAACAAGAGAGAGAGAGCACAGGAGGGGAGCCAGAGACGTGAGAGCTTACTTAGTAACAAGCGGTACAAAATGGATTAGAAAGGACAGATTTCGATGAGGTGGCGACTTGTCAAGGGTGTACCCCGCCTTCCGCCCGATTGTAGCTGAGATAGGCTCCAGCGCCTCCCGCGACCCCTTGGGAATAAGCGGTAGAAAATGGATGGATGGAATAATAAAAAAATAAAACAAATAAAAATGTATTATTATTATTTTAACTTGGGACTTTCCGCCGGCCGGATTTTGGACACTGGCGGGCCGGCCGTAGTTTGGGGACCCCTGGTCTATACTCTTTTCAGGAAATTGATTTTGGACTAAAAGTATTTGGGGGAAATACACCTCTAAAGTCATGCACCTGTTTTGCTTTGTCTTTGTCTTTTTTAACTGCACTGAATGATAAAGACAGACCACATGGAATGGAAATGAATATGAAATAAACCAAAGCATTGGAATTGAACAAAAGTCAACCTATTCCACAAATAATCCTTACAATAGATGCAGACCTGTAGAACAAGTATCAAATATGGTATATCTTGGTCGGATGCAGTTTGAAAATGAAAGAACTGGTAATTAAATAAAAAGAAGAATTGAATTAGCTAGCAAATCATATGAAAATATATCAAAACTACTAATATCACAAAAATCAAATGTTGAGACAAGGAAAACAATGCTAAAATGCTACGTGTGGTCTACCCCAGGGTTCCCCGACCTTTTTTTCACCAGGGACTGGTTTAATGTGTGCATTATTTTCACAAACCAGCTTTCTACTTGTGGCAGATAAAAACAGCAAAAAAATGAGCAAGAAAAATGTGTCTTTGGCTACAATCAGGCACATTAACATTTTATATGTCCATTAATGTGCATTGTCCCATTTACTATAACAAAGGAGTTGTAATATACATCTATTAAAAATCTTATTGGTCTGTTTAGTGGGACAGGCCAAAGTTACGTCGGAGACAATGCCGTAGTTTATAAATTAATTATTGTTTCTGTGTGGCCCGGTAGCAAATGCGTCATGGACCGGTACCGGTCCCCGGACCGGTGTTTCAGGCCCACAGGTTTACCCTACTGTAAGCATCTGAGGTGTGGACCTTAACTAAAACTCTATCAAAGAAACTGGAAGCATTTGAGTTTGTTAGAAGAAGACGTATGTTAAAATTGTCATGAACAGATTTAAAAACAAACACACAAATTTTAGAAACACAATTAATACACGGAAACTTAAATATTTTCGCCATGTAATCAGGCAAGATGGTATACAGAGACAGCTATTATAAGGAAAGATGGATGGAAAGAGAAGAAGATGGAGGCCCAGAGCAACCTGGACTACCTGATCAAAGACTGGACCAACCTCAGTAACTGTGAATGCATCAGAAAGGCACAAGATGGAGAGAATTAGCGATCCATTGTATTCAACCTGCAAGGTTTGGATGAAACGAGATGATGATGATTGGCTTTAACACAAACCGGTCGTCACGTGAAGTAAGCGACTCACGTTAAAAGCAGTAAGACTCCAGCATCGACATGCACTTCATCACTTGTGTCATGATCTGTTTACGGCTGCTGGTGCGCCGCTTACGTCCACCTCTTTCTGATGTGGCCATTCCTTGGGCGCCCGCCTCGCCAGATGGTGGCAGCGGCGGTCGACTCGCTGCCACCATCTGCGAGGACACATGGAGAGGCGACCCACCGCCTAGTCCTCCCACACCCTCCCGTGACTTTGGACTTTTTCTGTTTTTTCTAGAACGTCTAGAAATCAGTTATGTTATGTGAATTTGATGGTGTTTTTTCTGTGTTTAGTGTCTTTGTCTTGTGCTTTTGTTTTGGCTACACTTCCTGTCACTTTGGTTATGCAACACCTTGACTTTGCTTGGCAGCACACCCTGTTTGCATTTATGACTATTTAAGTTCAGCTGTTGCTGCTGGCTGGTGTTGGAACAGTGTTTTCGTGAATGCTTCATGTTGGTAAACCTTTGCTGTCCTCCAGCATTCTGTTAGTTTTTTTTATAGCATGTTTATGTTTTTTTATTTTGTATTGCATTGCATCTTCTGTTTGTTCTTAGATGAAACACCTTGTTTACCTGCACACTGTCCCCTGCTGCCTTCTGCACACTAGGATGACCATAACCACCGCTGCAATGCCAACCCAGCGTCACAACTTGTTTCTAAAGTTCAACAAGGCTGTTTTATTGTCTCTATGCTTTACGGGGGTTCCCTTCTGTTTACACTTTTATGAAAGTTAACACTATCACATGAATTAAGCGCATTGGGCCTGATCTATTAAATGTTTGCGTGTAACAATACTTGTGCAAACTCGATAGCGCACGCAAAGCTGATTTTACTAAGCATGTGTGCAGAGGATTGAGTCCCTTAAATAACCAAATAAGAATGTGCAATTCATTTGGCGAGTCTTTCTTAATGAATATATGCTAATTATTTGAATGCCCACAATAGTAGGAGGAGGAGATGCAAATATAATCATTTAGCACGCGCAATGTGATTTATCAAGACTAAACTGTTCTGGTTCGCTGTTTTGCAGCTATATTTAGCACGTCCGGAATGTTATCGCAAACTGGCAGTTATGCTCAAAAGGCTGTGAGAAAAGATGTGGACTGCTGCAAAGACAGACGATTGAGAGAGTTGAGAGAGAGAGAGAATATTCTGTGTGTCAAAAAAAATTTAAAATATAGATATATATATATAGATATTACATATATATATATATATATATATATATATATATATATATAAAGTTTGTTTGCATGTTTTTTTGCTTAATGGTGTTCACTTTTTTATATAGAAGATATAGTTGAATCTCTTAGATGAAAAACACATTTTTCTTGCATCACAAGACCGCAGCACCTTCCGTGTGCTAAAAGTAGGTTCTGTTGTATAGCTCGTGCTTCCATATAGCCCAGAAAAGTTGGTTCATATTACATATGTGTGCTACATGTCAACAATATTATAAAATGCCACAGGGTGGACCATACAATGCCATAAAGGTGGAGGGAAATGAGTAGGGATGATGTTTGATAAGAAATTATTGAGTTTGAGCCTATTATCGAATCCTCTTATCGAACCGATTCCTTATCGATTCTCTTATCGAGTCCAGATAGATTGTTGTATATGAAAAAAAACACAATATTTGGTTGAACAAATCACTTCACATTCTCTACTGCTCGCTACTATAGTATTACCATATCTGAGTTATTGTGCAGAAATGTGCGGAAATAACTATAAATGTGCGCTACATTTGTTAACCGTGTTACAAAAAAAAATAATTAGACTGATACATAATGTTGGATATAGAGAACATACAAACACTTCATTTATTGAGTCAAAAATATTAAAGTTCGATGATTTCTTAAAATTGCAAACAGCTAAAATGATGTGGAATTAAATGATGGAATGGATTAAGTAAAGAAGTTAAACATTGTACTGATATGATCCACTTTAAGAGGTTGTTCAAATGAATAGTGCTTACAAAGTACAAAGAAGAAGAATTATGAGAAATACTTTCAACCTTATTGAAAATAAGATATTCTTCATCTCAGTATATTAATAATGACTGAATTAATTAATTACATATTACAAAACTGTTGTATATACTAATTCACAAATATTTTATTATAAAAAGGTCAGTAAATGATGTATATATTTGTATGAAGTGGGAAAGGGGTAGGATTAAATAAGCTTTACTTCTTCCTACTCCTGTAAAGTGAAATTGTATGAAACTGTGGTGTATTATGATGTGGTCGGATCATATTTTGTTTATTTATGTTCTGTTAGTTTTGGACTTCCTTAGTTGTTTTGTGCACTTCGGGGGTTTGTTTTAGTCACCATGGTTACTTATGATTTTCACCTGCCTTGTACGCGCACCTGTTGCTCATCAGAGACTCTATTTAAGCCTGCCTTTTCCGGTCACTCGTCGTGGCTTCATTGTTTGCATTTGCAACAGTTACGTTGGCATTCTGGTTTTCGAGCTCATGATTCTTGTGCTAAAGTTACCTTAGCTTTTAGTATTCCTGTGCTAAGTAAGTTTTTGCTTTAGCTTCTAGTGCGAACGGCACGCTTTCCTTTTGTTTCGTTCCTGTATGTTGTAATGTGTATGATTTATGAGAAATAAATCATCTCCTACCTGCACGCTTTCGTCCGGAGCTTTCAGTTTTGCGTCCCGGGAACTAACCGCAGCACGCTGCACCCCACCGTGACAAATGACGTATGTGACGTCATTTTTTGTGATGTCACACGGGGCATTTCTTGTCTGGAGGGGAGTCGTTCCCAGTTATTCGAATAAAGAACCAACTCTTTTTCTTTACTATAGTGGTCTCGATAACGGGTACCGGTTCTCAAAAAGGGATTTGAGTCCGAGGACTCGGTTCTTTTCTTATCGAACAACCGGGAAAACCGGTTTCGAGCATCATCCCTAAAAATGAGTATCTCCATGGTGAGAGCCGCTATACTACAGGCAAAACCCAAATTTAAATGGGATGGTCTGCGCAGCTTTTGCACTTTTGGACCCTAATTGTGCACTTGCAACACGCCCACTAATACCAATTTTAACACGTATTTGATTCTTAGTAGATCAGGCCCCTATTTGTTGTTGTTTAAGTGTTCAAGTGTCGTTTAGTGGTGCCACAGCTTTCGTATGCCCCACTTTTCGTAAAATTTCATACGACTCTGCTTAAATTTATCAGTTGAGAAGTTATATATTTTTACAACCTTCACATGTTAGCCTTAGTGAAAATATGAAACACAAAAATTTAATTACCTGAAATAACCATATCAAATGCAAATAAACACATTTATTCCCACACACAAAATAAATCAACTGTCAAATGATACGAAATAAACCATATAGTTTCATTTTGTGTCAGGGATTTGTTAGCGTTTAAAGATTTTAAAGGCCTACTGAAACCCACTACTACCGACCACGCAGTCTGATAGTTTATATATCAATGATGAAATCTTAACATTGCAACACATGCCAATACGGCCGGGTTGACTTATAAAGTACAATTTTAAATTTCCCGGGAAACTTCCGGTTGAAAACGTCTATGTATGATGACGTTTGCGCGTGACGTCAATGGTTGAAGCGTAAGTATTCGGACACATTGTATCTCAATACAAACAGCTCTGTTTTCATCACAAAATTCCACAGTATTCTGGACATCTGTGTTGGTGAATCTTTTGCAATTTGTTTAATGAACAATGGAGACTGCAAAGAAGAAAGCTGTAGGTGGGATCGGTGTATTAGCGGCTGGCTGCAGCAACACAACCAGGAGGACTTTGAGTTGGATAGCAGATGCGCTATCCAACGCTAGCCGCCGACCGCATCGATGATCGGGTGAAGTCCTTTGTCGCGCCGTCGATCGCTGGAACGCAGGTGAGCAGATGAGGGCTGGCGTAGGTGGAGCGCTAATGTTTTTATCATAGCTCTGACGAGGTCCCGTAGCTAAGTTAGTTTCAATGGCGTCGTTAGCAACAGCATTGCTAGGCTTCGACAGGCGGCACAGCATTAACCGTGTGGTTACAGGTCCAGTGTTTGGTTCGGTGTCTCCTGATAGTAGAAGTAATAGTAGTATTGTTGATCTTCTGTCCATCCTTCCAGTCAGGGGCTTATTTATTTTGTTTCTATCTGCATTTAAGCACGATGCTATCACGTTATCTCCGTAGTTAAAGTGCTTCACCGATGTATTGTCGTGGAGATAAAAGTCACTGTGAATGTCCATTTCGCGTTCTCGACTCTCATTTTCAAGAGGATATAGTATCCGAGGTGGTTTAAAATACAAATCCGTGATTCACAATAGAAAAAGGAGAAAGGTACAAGGGCTCCTTGGATTCCACACTAAGTTACGGTCAGAGCGAAAAAAGATACGTCCTGCCCTGCACTTTAGTCCTTCACTCTCACGTTCCTCATCCACAAATCTTTCATCCTCGCTCAAATGAATGGGGTAATCGTCGCTTTCTCGGTCCGAATCGCTCTCGCTGCTGGTGTAAACAATGGGGAAATGTGAGGAGCCCTTCAACCTGCGACGTCACTCTACTTCCGGTACAGGCAAGGCTTTTTTTATCAGCAACCAAAAGTTGCGAACTTTATCGTCGATGTTCTCTACTAAATCCTTTCAGCAAAAATATGGCAATATCGCAAAATGATCAAGTATGACACATAGAATGGATCTGCTATCCCCGTTTAAATAAAAAACAAATCATTTCAGTAGGCCTTTAAATCGCAATCCCTTTTTTTTTCTCTAAGTATAAATTTGTGTCAATCTTTTCTATGCTTCAGCTGCACTGTGATGAACAAACTCGGATTAGCTTGATATATTTTACAGTGCATGTAATGCACTCGGCAGTTTATGAGAGGTAATCACCATCACTGGAGCAAAACGTGCCTTAAAATGACAAAAATCTGTTTTGCAAATTTAAAAAGATGTTTATCACTACTGTGTCAGTCAGGCTACAGAAATGAACATAGATATGACATACAGTATTTACTTTGTGGTGAGGTGATGTTTGATAGGATTGTCTTATTACTGAGACAAATAGAAAGCTTGGGTAAATATACAGTATATTATATATTTTACTCATGTACACAGCAGCCATAGACTGACTTTCGCCACATTTTCTTGTATGTTATTTTTTTTGTTTTGTACAAAGTGGTTCTTTTTCTTACATTCGGGTCACTGTTTGTGTTCTCAGGATGCAGAAGGAAAAGCAGGAAGCAGTGTGCATGTAAGCATTTAGAGCAAAAAATACCAAACAAAGCGTACTGCTGTGAAAAAATGCACAAGAAGGTATAAGGAAAATGAGCTCGAGAGTCTCAGCATGGCACAAAACAAAACAAAGCATTAGCGTGTAGCCAACATGAATGCTTAGCAGTCGCCTAAGGCGAACAATGAAACTGCCGAGTGAACGGCAAGAAGGGTCTATAATGGGGCGATAATTAATGGCGGTAGCAGGTGGGGACGCAAATCAATAAACCGAAACTGGTGGGTATGATCAGCACACTTAGCAACCAGAACATACACAAAGGAGTGCTGAAACAGAAATAGACTTTAAACATACACTAAATACAAACAAATCTGTCTACATTTTAGGTTAGTGAGCATTTCTTTTTTGCCAAGATAATCCACCCCACCTCTCAAATGTGGTATATCAAAATGTTGATTAAACAGCATGATTATTGCACAGGTGTGCCTTACGCTGCCCACAATAAAAGGCCAAACTAAAATGTGCAGTTTTATCACACAGCACAATGCACGGATATCACAAGTTTTGAGGGAGCGTGCAGTTGGCATACTGACTGCAGGAATGTCCACCAGAGGTGTTGACCGTGAATTGAATGTTCATTTCTCTACCATAAGTTGTCTCCAAAAGGGTTTCAGAGAATCCAACTGACCTCACAACCCCAGACCACATGTAACCACACTAGCCCAGGACCTAAACATCCAGCAGGTGCACCTTCATGATCGTCTGAGACCAGCCACCCGGACAGCTGCTGCAACAATTGGTTAGCATAACCAAAGAATTTATGCACAAACTGTGAGAAACCGCCTCAGGGAAGCTTATCTGCATGTTCGTCGTCCTCATCGGGGTCTCGACCTGACTGCAGTTTGTCGTCGTTACCGTATCTTGATATGCCACACCTGTGAGGTGGAATGGATTATCCTGTCAAAGAAGAAGTGCTCACCTACACAGATTTAGACAGATTTGTGAACAATAGTTGAGAGGAA